>NW_028301602.1:54014038-54166923 GCF_987345545.1 Pholcus phalangioides | reverse complement strand
TTAGTGAAAATTTCTTTTGAATGTATTGAAAATCTGCAAAGTTATGATATAATAATCATATATCTACAATAATATTGCTTGAATGGGGTTAGCCTGAGAGACGTCATTCGTGAGGTTAGAAAACATTTTTTTTCTCAAAAAGTTTTTGAGATATGTACATGAAATTTTGCATGGTCAACAAGGACGGTAGAAGTAATAAACAAAAAATAATAATTTGAATCTGGGATGATGGGTTGCATTTCAGTATCTAGTTGAATGATTTGAAATCAGAGCGATCCAGTCTTATTTCGATGAATTTTGTGTTGCGAGCCAGAATAAATATATTAACGTTCAAAAAACCATTATTTTTTTCTCCAGTATTTTACTTCATATACTTAAGGAGAAATTTAAAATAAAAGTTGTTTTGGTAACTTCTGTGCCTCTGGTCTAAAAATATGTTAGAAAAATTGTATTTTTTCTAATAAAAAATTTCACAAAAACAAAGTTTACATAATTTTTTTAATGTAAATTTCAAATGTAAGTGTATGAATTATTTTTATTCATATTTTGTATGTATTTGTGAACACTTCAATGAAAATTTCGCTTGAATGTATTGAAAATTGAAAAAGTTTCAATTTATTTTCTCAAACAATGTCGCTTAAAAATTGAGCCTCAGAAAAGTAATATGCATCATTTTTTGATAAATTTCAACATTTTTTTTCTCAAAAAGTTTTAGAGATATGCAAATAATATTTCACACGGTTAATAAGGATGTTAAAAGCAACTAATAAAAAAAATCATTGAAATCTGAGACTATGGGTGTCATTTTGGTATTTTGCCGGGTGATTTCACATGGAATGACCCCTATTAGTTGTTGATTTATAAATTTTTCGATAATTTTAGCGAAAACTGGAAGAACCGATATTGGTCTGTAGTTTATCATTGCATTTGGGTCTCCTTTCTTATAAATTGGGTAGACAAGAGAAAATTTTAATTCATTGTAGAAATAATTTGCACTGATAGATGAATCAATGAGATGCTTAATTACATCAATATTGTAGGATGCAATAATTTTTATATTTTTGGAGTTAGGCCATCATATCCAGTTGCTTTAGTTTCATTCAATTCATTTATTGTTCTTTTCAAGAAAGGGATGTCAATATCCATGCATACCATTGAGTTTATAACATCATTCCTGCTTTCGCTTTGATAAGTACTTACACCAAGATTTTATTTAAATTTCTTTCAATAAATTCTCTGTTAAATTCATTTGCTAAAACTTGTAGATGCTGATGAATTGGTAGAACTTGATTTCCACTATTTTTATTAAGCACAAAATAGTTTAAGCATTTCCATTGCTTCCATTTGTCAATACATTCAACAAATTTAGCCTTTTCATACTGTTGTTTAGCTTTTTTGTATTGAAATTTTCAACATTTTTACCATAATTTTTGTATTCCGTTTCATTCAATATTATATTAGGATATTTTCTATATTTTTTATATAATTTTTTTTTTGTTATTCATCTTTGCTATTAGTTTTTTAGTAATCCATTTATTCTTGTTTCTTTTAGTGATGTTTGATGATGATTTAGTCCACAGATTAGAGTTGAGCGTAATTATGTCTAGGAAACATTGATATTTTTCTTTGGTTTCATTTTCATAAAAAACATTTTCAAAAGATATGTTTGAGATGAAATTTTCAAATTTTCTATAGTTAATTTTGGTCTTAATGTGATCCAGGTCATTTTTGTTACATTGCTGGTCTTGATAATCAATATATCCTAGGATTGGGTAATGATCTGTAATACGAGTTTTAAGTACAGTAAATTGTTGTATAGAATTTTTCTTTTTTCTGCAAATCGATACATGTTCCACCTTCATTTGTTTCTCTAGTTACAGATTCCTGCAAAGCATTGAAACCATTGACAGCCATTATGTCTAGATAATTTGATATTTTGTTAGTACTGTTATCTCTGAAATATTAATATTTATATCTCCAGTTACAAACATATCTCTCCCAGTTTTTTGAATAAGTATATTAAATTCTTCATTAAACTGAGATATGCTATGTGCATGAGACCTATAAAGCAATAAAATATCAATATCAAAATCTGGTAAATTGATATATAGAGCTTCAGCAGTTTCCATGTGGCAAGGTTTTTTAACACTGTTAATTGCTTTGTTATGGAACATGATAACACTACCTAATTTGTTGTATGCTTTGCAATCCGAATACATGTAATAATCATTCATGCAATCATAGTAATATTATAGCTCACTAATTCATTTTCTTTAACCCAAATTTCTGTTAGACATAGTATATCAAAATGTTCAGGTAATAATCTCAAGAACACTACAAAATGATCAAAATGAGATCTCAAGTTTTGTATGTTTAGAATCAAGATATTGAAATGTTTATTGAATTTTTAGAGGGAATTTATAAAACTTAACTATATCACTTATTTCCTCTAGAAAAGGTTGCTTTTGTCGATGGTCCATTGGGTTGTACTCATTGTTCATCACTGGATATTTTTCCGAGGTCTTCCTCATCTCTAATCCTTATGATCCTAGTGTTTTCAGACTTCCGGAGGAATATTTTGCCATCTTTGGTCCATGCATATTTGAAATCATAGTTCTTTCTGAATTCTCTCATCAGGAAAAACAGATGCTTACTTTCCTGGGAAAGATGTTGGTTGATGTAGATTCTGCTTGATCTAAAGTTCCGATTTATGTTGTTTTCGGTGAGCTGGTGCATCTTTGCTTTTTGAATTCATATCTTCTTCCATGCTTCACTTGTAAACCAAAGAATAATTGACTTTGTTTTATTTGCATTTCTCGTTGGCACTCTGTGTAGATTCTTTATTTTAGTACTCCTGTACTCCTACACTTGTGTAAGAAATTAAGAGAATTTACAGACTTGGTCGATTATCTCTAGAACTACTGTACCGATTTTAATGAAATTTGATATGTACATACATTGATACAATACAAAACAAATAACCACTCAATAATTGTAATACACACGCATGATTGTGCATAACACTCGTTGGAGTCGGAAGGTATGAAACAGTGGTTGCAGAATAAACAAAAAAATGGGTTAATAGGGGGTATGGTCCCCTCTTACAGATATACAGGTCTCGCAGCGTGATTTCATACTTGAAATAAGGCAGTTTATCATTTCCTGTGGCAATTGGTCCCACTCGTTCAGCAACGCTGTTTTCATTCCCTGGATTGTTCCCGGAGGGGGGTTGCGAGTTGCAATTGCCCTCCCTAGAGCGTCCCAGACGTGCTCTATAGGGTTGAGGTCTGGACATCTGGCTGGCCAATCCATCCGGCGAATATCCTCACTCTCTAGAAAATCGTCGAGCAGAAGAGCTCTATGTGGCCTCACGTTATCGTCCATTAAAATAAACTCAGGACCAACTGCACCCCTGGAAAGGGGAACATAGGGCTCCAAGACCTCATCCTTATACCTCACACCAGTCACAGTGCCTCTTTCAAAGACATGGAGAGGTGTACGGCCATCCAACATAGTGCCTGCCCAGACCATTAAACCTCCTCCGCCATAATGGTCTGTGCATTCAGCAACACTGTTTTCATTCCCTGGATGGTTCCCGGAGGGGAGTTGCGAGTTGCAATTGCCCTCCCCAGAGCGTCCCAGACATGCTCTATAGGGTTAAGGTCTGGAGATCTGGCTGGCCAATCCATCCGGCGAATATTCTCACTCTCTAGATAATCGTCGAGCAGAAGAGCTCTATGTGGCCTCGCGTTATCGTCCATTAAAATAAACTCAGGACCAACTGCACCCCTGGAAAGGGGAACATAGGGCTCCAAGACCTCATCCTTATACCTCACACCAGTCACAGTGCCTCTTTCAAAGACATGGAGAGGTGTACGGCCATCCAACATAGTGCCTGCCCAGACCATTAAACCTCCTCCGCCATAATGGTCTATTTCGCGGACATTGGAGGGTAGGTAGTGGGTCCCTGGTTCTCTCCATATGAACGTACGGCGAGAATTGGTGCTTAGGCTGAACCACAACTCATCAGTGAAGAGAACGGTCGCCCATTGATCCATACTCCAATCTCTATGCTCTCTGCACCATGATAAACGGATTCTCCTGTCCGTAGAAGTGAGTGGGACGCAAACAGCAGGTCTTCTTGCAAACAACCCTCTCTCATGAAGTCTTTCGGAAACAGTCACCCTTGATACACGGGTTCCTGTGGCTGCATTCACGAGAGAGCCGAGAAGCTGTAGCACTCCTGTTACGCCTCGCTATAATCGACAAATGGCAATCTTCTCTGGCCATGTGGCTCTTGGACGACTTTGCCCAGGCTTTCTCTTGATGGATCCGGTATCCTGGAACTGTTTCCATAAGTTACACACGACGCTGGGCGTTAAATTGAACTCTTTACAAATCTGGACTTGACATTGGCAAGATAACTTGATTGCTGCAAAATAACACCAAGAAATTCGCAGAGGTGTGCTAGCGAACGAAATGCGTCTTAACTTACGCGCGCTTATAAAGCCTGTTTCTCTACTGGCTCCGCCTACACACACGTGTACGCTTACGTATTTGACATACACGATTTGCATTTTAATCTAGAAGCAGTGGTTTTACATTCAGTTCAGTTCTTTTCATGAAATTCGATAAAATATGCAAATTTTCTTAATTTATTTAATCAGTGTATTTCTTGTTTTATCTTCTCAACAATTTCCAGGATATTTTCTGCAGCAACTTCAGAAACTCAGTTGATTTCATTATTTTGAAAAGGGGTGTAGGGTTAACGAAAATATTCTTGTTAATTTCGTTGCCCCAACTAATAAATATCTGCTCCGAATCTTATATTTTGCTGCTCCAAAATGGACTTTGTCACTTCCCACCCCTGTAAAAGATATGTTTCTGTGAAGTGACTGTGCCCTATGCTCAACCAGGTGAGCAACACTTCCTCCTATCGGTTAGTCCTGCAGCTCGAAGACCAATGACAAAGTGTGGGCTTGATGGCATGTACAGTCTAATCATAGGCGGAGATTGACTTGGAAGTCTGGGGGGGGGGCACGATGATGATATCAGCTCATATATACATATATACATTAGATCAGTCGACCTTTGAGGCTGGGGGGGGCATGCCCCCCCCCCCAGGTCCCCACGTATCTCCGCCCATGAGTCTAATCCTGTTTTAACAAATACCGTTATAACAAAATTCTCATTTTAACGAACACTTTTCTAATCCTCCAGATAAGTTTACATAAGAACAATGCAAAAAGCTGAATTTCTTTATAACGAAATCTCATTTTAACAAAGGGATTTCTCCGGTCTCTTGGAGTTCATTATAACGGTATTTGACTGTAGTTTATTATTTACTTCGTTATTCCAATGATCCAGCCAGTGGCAATGCATCACTTCTCGAAGGATTGAGAAGTCACTTTTTTCATTAAAACTTCTTAAATATTTATGAGTTACAGACTTTTCTGCACATTGTTTAAAATCATAACTGAAAAAGTCAAATCTAAATGTGTTCAAAATTTTCAATGGGATGGATAGGATGGACCATGAACTTTTAGTACACCGCCAATCGACTGCTTTTACAAGGGGACACCAGTATCGATTGGTGAGGGACAATGCAAGGTTATGGTGTCGCAGGGAATTTTTCTCCAATAGGGTTGTTAATAAATGGAATAGCTTACCCCCGGAGGTAGTAAATTGTAACACAATTGACACGTTTAAAAAGAAATATGATAAACATGTTGGGGTAAATCGAGAAGCTATCCATTCTTAGAATAAGACAACCATAAGTATTCTTTATGGGCATTGTATAATATTTTATCATGTGTATATATTGTTTGTAATTTGTGTTAATTGCATTTTTAATTGGGTTGCTGTATTTTTGAAACATAGGACAACCATATTTTTATGGGCATCTTTTTATCAGCCACCTCGTTGGGCATTTTGCCTGTTGTGGCGTTGTATTTGTATTTGTATTTTAAAACTGATTTTTTTTTTACATGTGTGAGGAGGACAGTATTTTTTTTTTTTGAGAAAAAATAAATCAGTGATTTTTTTTGGCATTTAATTTTGTAACACACTGAACAAAATCTGTCGTTCAGTAATGAACTCGAAAAATAAAATATTGTCACAAAGTAAAAGTGAATAATATTTATGAAATATTAAAGTTTAGCTCATTAAAAAAATGGTGAAAATGTTTCTTTTTTTGGGAATATGTCCCATATACTCGTGTATATAAGCTGAGCTTTTTGTTCAAAAATTCATTCCTATGTTGGGGGGGGGGGGGGAAGGAGCTTGTACACAATATATATGGTATATAGATTATTAAATTTATAAGGTATATAAATTATTAAATTTATAAGGTAGAAGGTATTGCCCTAATTTTAATGATAAAATATTTTTCTTTCATATTTGAGGAACATCAAGATGTTAAGAGTCTTCTTTGTCCAATCTGTCTGGATGAGATTTTGTGCAAAAAACATAGAAACTCCTCAAGATTTCTAACCACTAGAGATTTCTGCATCCATGTATTGTCACATCATTATTCTGGTATAGCATATTGTTGTCTAGTTTGCCATAAACACTTCTTGTCATCATCCGCTTTTAAAAATCATGCAAATGAAAATCATTTATCCTCAAGCTCATCCAACATTCTAAAGCATTCACCATCTGACAAAAGTGAGTATGTATTTTTGTCTTTATCATTATTTTCTAATAAGTTAACTTCTTGGCTATTCTAATTCCTTCAACTTCTAACAAAATATATTTTATATTTGTCTGAGCCCATAAAATATATTTATGGTTGTCTTATAAAAGCTGTACCTTTCCTGTGGGTGGATTTGAACCCATACCCCATCTACCTTTCCATTCTCTGTTCTCATGACTTACCAACTCACTACGATATCACTAGAAATAGCACTTTTCTATGTGCTATTTAAAAATAATAATAATGAAAAACCATCAAAACAACAGAAAAAAAAGTCAAATTTTTTTAAACTTTTTTTTTTCCAGCATATGTGTAAGAAATAAGCTTATTTCATTATTTTAAACAATAAAAACAGCAGATATTATATTTTTTACAGCAATATTTATTTTCTTAACCCTTTGAAGGGCGCGACATTGAAATATGAAAAATATAAAAAAATAACTTGATGTACTGATGGGTGTACATATTATGCCCCCTTTCACACGGAGCGGATGCGGGTCCACATACCCTTTCACACGAGCACTAAAGATGCTGGCGAAAAGCCTGCCCCCTTTGAAATTCATGCATAAAAACTTTTTTTTTGCAATTTTTGTAATTATTTTTCTCCTTCATTCGTAATTCAGTGCTCATAGGCAGCCTAGAGCCATTCTTTGGTGGTTTAATGTAGAGCCCCATAGAATATGGGTGTAAAGATGCCTTCATTCTGATTCTCACAAGTAGGCGATGGGAAAAAATATGAAAAATTCCAAAAACACCCAATGGTGTTCCAAAAAAAATTCAGGAGATATCAAAGACTTTGCAAGTAGAAAAAAGGGGAGGGGTGAAGACTTTCAAAATGTCTGTGCTTAGAAATATTCACATCACAATTCTGTCTTAGGCCGGGATTACACTTTAAAAGATTAAGAATTAAAAATGTATATATATATATTTAAAACAATTTCAAATATTTATATTTTTTAAATCATTTTAAATATTTTAAAAGAAAAAATTAAAAAATTGTAATTAAATTTTAAAGTTATTAAAGTATGTAGTCAATTAAATGTTCGTAATGAACAGAACGGCTTATAATTTTGGTTCCGTCAGTGGCCTTTGTTGACAAATTTTATTGTGTAAAATTGTAAAGTATGGACAAAAGGCAGTTAAAGTTGCTCTATCTCCATCTCAGAAGGAAATGGAGGGACAGACGTATGTGGGTACATCCTATTGATGAACAGGGACCTTCATATGATTTTAAGGGTATTTATGACAAATAATTAAAAAAATTCTGAGCAGAATCATCTTTAAAAAGTAGCCAAAGATGCGGATAAATTTGTTCCGCATCCACATCGTGTGAATAGCTCCGAATAACCCAGTTGTCAAAACTTCTATGTGCGAATTCGGAGCCCGCACTTAGGTTTTGACACATGCGGACGACGTGCAGACCTGCATGAACATTTCGTAGGTGCGGGGAAATTTCGGCTCGTCTGAAAGGCGCAGTATATTCTAATTGTTAAAACTAAGATGTTAAACAACGATTTTGGCTTCCAGACCCGCATCTGCTCCGTGTGATCCACCTTACATTTCTCAAAAAATTGCACTTTTATTTATATATGACGTTGGATACCATTTGTCCCACCCACACACTTATCACTTATCAGTGTGGTTGAAAATGCTTGGCAGGGAAAGCATTACTAAGGCACATTTACAATAGTGCTTATTTCATTTTATTAGCCAGGAAAAGATTAGAATAGTTAAAGGATGTCATAATATGAAGAAATACTGTTAAATTGTATTTTAAATGTTGATGGAAGACAAAGTCTCAAATAATGACAAGTGTTAGGTGCAAAATTGAAAAACAATTATGTGAAAATATTCTATAGCACTGCGATTTGAGTACGAAGAAAAAAATATAATGTATATGATATATATACTCAAACAATGTATATAAAATGCAAATAATTATATTAAAAAAAAGATTATGTAGATTTTATATATACACACACATATATATGTATGAAAAATTCCTGCAAAAAGCTATATGAAAAAGGTTATACAGAGAATTATAAGAGCAAAGAATTTTGATGCTATATTAGTATATAAGTATGTTATGATAAATAATCAGCTTGAAAAAAATACTCTTTGAATTCATTCCTGATGAAATCTGTGGAAAAAGGTAGCTCTCATCTTTTTGAAGACACAGTGGAACTTCACATATCCCACAAATCCACAATGTTATTTTGCCTCCTTTTTAGTGCTACAAAAAGCACACCACCTTTTCGTTGAAGAGATCTGAATATGATCTGTATTTTTCAGTCCTTTTCGATTGGAACATACAGCTTAAATTTTTTTATTTGAACACGGGGTAACTTTTTTTTGTTTCAATGATGTTGGCTGCATTACCAGACCATTTATGATGGAGCCGGAATTCTTTGACACTTCTGATCGCTTCATTTTTGTCTGGCAACATTTGGTACAAAATAAATGCATTTATGATGCATACATCAAGAAAATGAAAAAAAAAAATCCTGTGCCACCACTTCACACTTTTCCAATCGATTTCATACAGGCACTTCAGATGATCGAAATGATCAATGAATACCATGTTCTTATTGTAATGTAATCAACAATAGCTTTTGGACAAGAAGTCTTTGATGTCTGTCCATCCTTTTCTTTTCTATCCACTGATTGCACAGCAATAAGGTCCTCTGTACATGACAGAACAGACACAACTCTTTTGTCCTACCACTTTATGCAGAATATTCCATCGCTGCTTACTACCCAATCATAGTTACCGCGGCACAAATTTTTGTCCTCCGATAAGTTCTTTGGAAGATTCTTCCGAGTCAAGTTAACAGTGCCACAGGAAAAAATTTTTCTGGGTTTTCAGAAAAGAAAACATTATACGATGTGAAATAATTAACCATAAATAACTTGTGATTTCTCCCATATCTGCGCAAAGGGACTTGACGATACATTTGCCCATGTTCTTTTCGGCTGCATCACCGACTTCACCCGAGTAAATTTCGAATTGGCAAGTGAATCCAGATTTATCACACCGCATTTATACTTTATAGCCTCTTTTTATGGGCTTCTTAGGCATGTACTGCTTCAGAGAGCTCCTTCCTTTAAATTTTATCATAGATTCATCAACACTTTGTCTTTCATTTGGATAAAGAATGGAAATAAATCTCTCTGACAAAGGACTCAATAAGGGTCACACTTTATACAGTTTGTCAAAGTTGGGGTCACCTTTCTTTGGCTGAACCGAATTATCGTTCAACTGTAGGTGGGCCAACCATCTACAAATTACCTATTTAAGTCATTCAAATGTCCTATAATATTGATTAAGAATGCTAAATGTGTTATCATTATGAAACGAAAGCAAAAAATCTTTATCTTTCATTTCTAGGAATAGTTTGAAAGTAAAAACAAAATGTTTTTTAGAACTTTCTGAGAAGATGACCAGCATAATTTTTTAATGGGGTAGCCAGTCGAATTCACTCTCCAAGTCTTTAAGAAATTGTGAGAATAAGTGCTCCTTGAGGCCTTTTTAGATCAGGTGAAGTTCAAAGTGTTCGTCACAAGCTTGAGAACACTGTTCCCTATTTCCAAGTATTTGCAGTAAAGGACCTGCTGATAAATGTCAAAATATAAATTTTTCAGTCTGAGAATTTCCTGAATGTTGTTTTTTTTATTTTTTATTTTGCTGTAAGTTTTGAAGCTAAATTTATATTTTTTCCAGCCATTGCTGACCAACCAGCCTTTTTCACTGCTGCAGGTTTATTCTTAGAAAGTTGATATTCTTTTTCGGTGCATAATTTGATACATTTTGCCACAACGTCAAAAATATCTTCCCCTTTTGTAGTTTTGTGAATAGAAAAGATTTATGATTCAAATTCTTAAGTTATGTTCATATTGCCATCGCAAGCTCAAAGAAAAAGTCATTTGAGCCGCGTTTTGAATACCAGGAATTTCATTGAGTGCTATTGAAAATCACAGTACATTTGAAGATATTACTTCCAACTGGTCACGCAAATTATCACCTATTAGTGTTATTCTTTCAGCCACGATACGTTTTGGTATAAAAAATACCATGAAATGCTTAAACATATTTAAAACAAACATTTTTCTGCAGCATTTATCATTTATTTCTTAATCAAAGAACCATCGCTAAAAGACTTGGAATTTTTTGCAAATGTGTAGTTGATTTCATATATGTAGCGGCTCTCATTCCCGATTCTTTCAAATTTATACTTTTGGATGTAGATTCTTAATATTTTATTTAAAAACCAAAATTGAAATTTTTTGTCAATTAAAAGTATTTTTTGGATCTTGTTGGGACGTTGCAGTCTGCCAATAGTTCAGGGACCGCAAGTTTGACACCCCTGATTTATAGGGCAATTCATACAAATATTGTTTATATTACTGTTTATACCATAAACATGATACTTTGTAAAGAGTATACTTCTTTGTTCTAAAATGTGATAAAATAATAAAACACACTCTAATTATAGACAGCTGCCCAACTCTGGCAAACTTTTAAAGTAGTCTGTCGTTCACACACATGCAAGTTTGGTTCCGTTTGTTATATATTCAAAATTTGGCGATGATTAGTACAAAATTGTGGATTTGTATAGCATAGGTGGAGATAGACTTGGAAGTCTGGGGGGGGGGCATATGATGATGATGTCAATTCATATAGACATATATACATTAGATCAGTGGACTCCACCCTTGACGCTGGGGGGCATTGTCTCCCCCCCCCCTTTTCTCCACCCACGTTGTATAGACTTCATGCACAACTTTTACGGTAGCCTATCCTTCAAGTCAGGTCCATTTGGTATATATGCAAAATTTGGTAACAATAGATCTAAAATTACAGGTTTGTATAGAGATATAGGGGGACAGACAATAAATCAATTTTCTATATATAGATTTAAGCAGCCAGTAAAAAAAAACTATGAAAATATTTATAAATTGAAGCCATTGTAATATATATTATTGTTTAGGTGACTCATCTGACTATAGTTTCTGCACTGAAAGTGAGGATTCTGCCGTTGAGACTATAAACTGAATGCCTACCCCTCTGGAGCAGAAAAGGTTGTTTTTCCCTTCTTATTTAATTCTTAATTTTTTTTAAAAATTTATCATTCAGCGCATAAAAAAAGAATGAACCATACTTTCAAAAATTTATTTGGTCATAAAATGCTGGCATTTTTTCATGTCTAATGCATGAAGAGTTTTGATTACACTATTCTACCCAGTTCGTCTTTGTCAGAAAACTTTCCTGACACAGGGGTACAACAAAAAACGGCGACTTGACCGCAGCAAAAAAAAAAAAAAATACAGCAGTGAGTTCCCCCATAGAGGGGTTAGCGTGCCAACTTCTCGATGAGTATAAAAAATAAGCCTGCCACTCGGAATCGGAAATAAATTGTAGGTCCCGGTCTAATTAGCCCTCGTGTGCAGAAAATGACTGTGGTGCGACAAAAATGATCAAATGATTACACTATTCTACAAGGGAATTTTTTCTTGTATTGAAACATTAGTTTCTAAAAGTTTATGGTGTGGGAAATTCAAATATAAAAATAGAAATTTGTTATGAGGCACAGTTTTTTAGTTACTAAACAATGTGTGTCTAATTTAACTGTTATATAGTAGTTATACAGTTTGCATAGGTAACAGGACGCATGACATTTCACTGGCAAACCATTGATTCTAGAGGCATACCTAAAATTAGAAAACGTATCCAAATAATGTGTATATGCCATTCATGTTGCAAGAGGTTATATAGTTATTATGATAGGGATTTTAACTTTTTATACGGATACCCTGTGTTCAAAAAACCAATTAGAAAATTGTTGCTTGATCTCTTCTGATGAAAATAATGATAATGTTTCTAAGTTTTTTTCAATATTCACTGAGATATTCAAATTTGAAAAATGGAGGGAAATTAGAAAAAAAAACAGCAGAAAAAAAGACAAAAATTACTGAGTATAGGGAACAAATTTTTCTTCCTTACTTTGGAAACATGACGTTCTACAATGGTTTTTGGGGCTTGATAAATGTTTTGAAATTCCAATATGAGCTATAAGAATAAAAACTTTTTATAGATGTCTGGAAATGTAGTCTAAAGGGAATTATTTATATTACGAACATAATGCTGCCTGTTCCAGATGTCTATGCGAACATGACTAAAGTCATATGATATTTTTAAATATATGCTCTAATTAGTGAAATACAATGAGTACAAATAGAAAATATGTGATCATTTGAAAGTAGTTTCCATGATATTAGGTATGCAACAGGACTAGACCGAAATTTGGATGTTTTCTGCATGAGTGGGATAGCCGCAACAGAAATTCCCATTAAGAAAAGAACGATTTGGCCTTAATGTGAAGGGAAGGGGGAAGAAAAAATCTCGCCAGTGATGTTTTGAATAGCCAGTGATGTTCTGTTGCCCCTCCCCATCTCTTCACATCAAACTGGAGCTTATAAAACAGTTTGGAAAGCCATGAATCTATCTGAAAGATGGTATATGTACCGTTCAAAAAAGGTTTCATTGTCTTTCAGCCGCATAAATGAAGGAGGTAGTGCTTGTGGACCTCAAAATAGAGAACTTCAGAAACACACAGATTTTGAACAATGTCTGGCACCAAAAGGGAAAAGTACATGGATTTGTTTAGGGAATGTGAACCAAAACTTTCTAGGAAAGAAAAGAGCAAACAACTGTGAAGAATTGGTTCGACAGCTGATAAATGTGTACAGGGATTTTAGGATGCAACATGTCCCTAAAATATTCATTTCCTACATTCACACCTGCATTATTTTCCTGAGAAACCAGTGATATTTTGGATGAACATGATGAAAGGTTACTTAAGGTATCCGACTACCTTTCTTGTCACTTTTCTTTAAAATGGTTCTGGAGTGAACTTTAAATACATTTTTTGATAGAAAGTGTCTCGAAATGGTGAAAACAGTGGAAAATTTTGGTCTATCTATTATATTTTCTATGAAAAAGTCGTTTTTATGTCAAATGTTAGACAAAATTCATGTGATATTCGAAACATGATTGCAAAAAATTTTATAAATGAAATGCTTTGTGATTTTCACAGTGCATTCAGCTAGTAATGGCGCAGGTTATGAACCAAAATTTAAAGGATTGCATGATATGCTCATAAGTTACACCAAAATATGTTTATGTACGTGTGAATTTTTTGAAATTTCATCCTACGTTTTGTCTATAAAACACTGTAGTTCAAAAAATATATGTGATAGACCTTAGATTTTGGTTCATAATCTCAACAATATATAGCAAAATATCACATTAAAATTTCATAAGGATGCAATGCATCAATTTTTAGAAATCATGTCACAAAGTCAAGTAAACTGTCAAAAATAGCATTCTTCATAAAACACGTTTAAAGGCTTCATTCGCGTATTATTTGCATGTAAAAACGCAACACTAAACTGAACGTTACTTTGATTCTAAGCATCATATAAACAAAACAAGGCCCGTTTTGGGAATCTCTCAACAAATAGGGCTTTTATAAAAAATAAAAAAATGAAAATCCATATTTTCTTCCAAAATGACGTTTTCAACATAGTCGGATACCTTAAAGGCATAATGACCATAGAAAAGTGGCATGAAGGGCAATAGATGCCCTCAATGCTTGCTGAATATTGCTGGAGCATTATTTGAGAGACCAAGAATGATCACAAGAGAAAAAAAAATTTCTTAAAAAAAAAACTTTTTTAAATTGTTGGGGAAAACATGAATTTGTTGATATTTTCTATCAGTATATATGTTTTTTTCCATAAAATTATATGATATTAGGAGGGCAAAGTCCCCATGCCCCCTGATGTACTGGCATCCAACCCCCCCCCCCCCCAACGGACCTAACTACTCGTCACATTATCTTTAATTATCAAGCAAAATATTCCTCAGGCACTGCAAAATAGCCATTCAATTGTCAGTTTTCTACTCTGATTTCGATAAGCAATGCAC
Source organism: Pholcus phalangioides (assembly GCF_987345545.1). NCBI lineage: Eukaryota > Metazoa > Arthropoda > Arachnida > Araneae > Pholcidae > Pholcus > Pholcus phalangioides. The sequence goes on along the minus strand of NW_028301602.1, from coordinate 54,152,242 downwards.
TGCCATCATAAATACAGCACAACACTCAATGCACCGCAATACATACATGACACACCATGATAGCCAATACAGCACAATAAGTAAAGCACCACTGTATACAGTGCATCACAACAAGGAATGCACCACCATATGAAGTGTATCACAACACTCATAGCACCACCATTGGCAATAAAGCACAATAAGCAATGCACCACCATTGGCATTACAGAAAAATAAATAGTGTACCATGATAAGGAATACACCAGAATATGCACAATACGCGATGCATCTCACAATAGGTACCATAATATGTAATGCACCACAGTATGCAGTAAGCAATACAGCACGCAATGCACTACAAAAGTGGTTCTCAACCTTTTTTAGCCCATGGCCCCCATTCAATCATTTCTCATTCCTGTGAACCCCCTTTGCAACCATGATTATTTCCTACACCCTTACCCCCCCCCCCCCTGTTTTCTCGTTAGAAGAAAATTATTCGAATATTGTTTGAAGTATAAATATGTTTGAATTTAATTAATTTTTGATTTATGAAAATAATGAAAAAGCAAAATAAGCATAATACAATACAGTAAAAATACAATAAATTATTGAATTATTTGCAATCACTGTAAACTTTGCACTTGAAGACAGCACAACATCATCAAGTTGTTACTGTTTCAAATTTTTTTCTTCTGAAGGGGGTGGGGGTTTACGGTTTTTCCAGCAAAATAACACTGTAATCTTTGCTCAAGAGAGTTATTGCAACAACCCCCCTCTTTTGCGAACACCAATGATAATACATATATCAAGGATATAGATTCATATTGCAGCCATACTCTAAATTAAAAAAAAAAAAGTGAGGAATTTTAAAATATTTGTTTGAACCATTAATTCCAGAGAAATCATATACGCAGTGACAAAACTGTTCATTCGGAAAAAAACGATTTCAAATAACTTGTGAACATATAATGATTCATTACCAGAACTTCAAACTCATACGAAATTATAAATAATCAGTTTTCAAATAATAATATTGGTTTGTTCACTTTAATTTTGACATGGTGAGATTTGTATTCATAGTGAAAATCTGATGTCTTGTTGGATGACAAGCTACGTCCAAGTGGCGAACGAAGCAATGTGTGAGTTGACTTAAACACAACAAAATGTTTCGCATAACACCAGGGTTCTTTGGTTTAAACCAAGTGGTTTTTTTCATAAAATCAAATAAAAGGCCTAAATATCATTTTCTTTCGTTGAAAAATATGATATTGGTTCATTGTTAGCCAAAATTTTTCATTTTTACCACATAAGATTTTATAAGTGGTTTTTTTCAAAAAGTCTCATAAAAGTGGCCAGCCAGGATATATATATATATATATATATATATATTTTTTTTTTTCATATGAAGTTTCTTAGTTATTTAAAGTTATATATAGAAGCCAAAATTTCTCATTCTTACCATATTTTCTAACCTTTGGCTACATTATGATGCTCTATATCTTTAGCAAATTCATGAATAAGGATTACATCACACATCTAAATGTAGTGGTGTAAGGTATTATCTCAAAGGGTTTCTTTTTCCCTTCACAAAGAAGCAGCAACAGTAGTGACACCATCATGCTAGGGGCAGGTGGTTCTATAATCCAATAGACACCAGCTGTCCTTAAAGGACAAAGACTAGTGTGCTAGTAGTTACATTACCTCACATACATTCTCATTTTCTTTCCTATAAGAAGTAGCACATCTCATACTGTATATCTCCCAGTTTTAATATTCAATAGCTATTTTTTTTTTATACTTTAATACTGGTAAATTATACCAGTATAATTTTTTTATACTGGTAAGCCCAGTTAATCAAGGTTCTCTTGTATAATAATAACAGATTTATGAAAAATAATCAGCTATATACAGGGTGATTATAATTTAAGATTTGATTCCAAAACTATACAATACGTACTGGTCAGAATGACTTGAAAATTTGCATTGATATTCCTGAAGCAATGGAAGTTTCTTTTGCAAAAGGAAAAAAAGTGCAAGTAGATGATGCTGTACTTGGCCAGCAGTATAATCTATTTTGTGCAACCACATCATTTCAGCACTTCCACAGCATCAGTGTGTGGATAGAACTTCTATCAAGATGCCACATTGCAATACCAGCAAAGCAGCTGCTGAAGACCCATTTTGACAGGATGCACCTTAACCCTTGCAACTTCTGGCTGGGAAGGGGGGGGGGGATACCTCAAAATGTCATATACAGTGGTCAGATTGCAAACTTCGGTGAATTGAAATCTCCAGTGCATCCCGTATATGTTAGCAGTTTCTCAGGAATATTAACGTGCAGGCGTGTTTGGTTTACTTTGTTTTTTGTGATGTTTCAATGAACCATGAAATCGTGCAATGCTATAATTAAGTTATCATTTTGCCATGACTGGCTATCATTTCCATTCTGCGAGCAAATTTCCCACATGTTGGATGATGTCATTAATTTTACATTTTTAAGTATTTTTTGAGCCATTCTGACAATTGTTCTTTTTTTTATAGTGTTTTGAAATCAGAACCTTAGTGATACCTTGTATATTGTAAATCATTGCTAATTAATCTGCATTATATTCACCTAATTTTTATTATAGTTCTTGCAAAAGAGATTCCTTATTAAGTATACTAAAAGTAACTGGAGAAAACATCTATATACAACTTGTTGTATATAAAAATTAAAACAATATATTAATATTAATTAAAATAGTATATATTAATTAAAACAAAATGTTTATTATTGGTAATTTACACTATCCCCATATTAATTAAGCAATAAATATTTCTTACATTTTAACAAAAACCAACTTTTGCAATTTAATTATTTTTGCTTAACTCAATGGATTACTGTTTGAAAATTCTTTTAATGTTATTATTAATTATATATATATATATAAAATTAATAATAACATTAAAAAAGTTTTTAAACAGTAATCCATTGAGTTAAGCAAAAAATAATTAAATTGCAAAAGTTGGTTTTTGTTAAAATGTAAAAAATATTTATTGATTAATTAATATGGGGATAGTGTTAATTACCGATAATAAACATTTTGTTTCAATTAATTATTAGAAGTTTCAATGATTTTTCAGAAATTTTATTGTTTTTAATGTTAATACTATTTAAAACAAAAAACCGGTTTAAACCAAAAAACCTGTTTTTTTTGGTTTTTTACTAATTCTACATAACACATAACAGTCCGTATGACATTTAATATACAGGGTGCATAGTTAACAGGGCGTATGGTATTTTACAGGTGAACCATTGATCCTATAGACATACTTCAGTTGGAAAAGTATCCAAATAACGTTTAGTACTCAGATATGTTGTTCATATTGCAAGGGGTTGCATAGTTATTCAAAAATAGCATTAGATACGGGTAAACCATTTTACCCGTATTAAATGCTGTTTTTTTATCACTTTCCTGCGTTTTCGAATTTGAGAATATGTCAGTGAAGATTGCACTTAGAAACATGGAATTTTTTTTTTTTCCATCAAGAGACAGGGCAACAACTTTGCAACTGGGTTCTTGGACTGGGTTCATACACCTTGTTACCTATGCACCTTGTATATACACAAAAAAAAAAAAACTCTTATAATTTCAGGAATGTTAACAAATATCCCTAAAAAAAAGGTGGGGTGTCATCCTCCTTTTTTTATTTTCCAGCAGTAATAGCACAACATAGTGCTATTTTCTTAGTAGTTATTTCTTTTCAGTAGAGGCAATTAGCAATCAAAGAGGATTAGCATTCCTCTCAAAAGTCATAAAAAATACCCCAATGCAATCATTCTTTATTCAATTTTCCGATCCCCAACAAACCACAGTGTCTGGTTGAGGATAGGTTTGTGCTACGCTAGATCTTCTGTCTGTAATTGCTTGAAAACGATGTTGACAAAAACGTTCATTTTTCACCCCCTCTACTTCTAGGATTACATTTACTACACTACCATCATTATAACCAGCACCCAAAAAAATGTCGATGAATGGTCAACAAATCTCTGTTTGCATTTTTAATGGTAGCCTTTTTGCTTGAAAAGTCTTTAAAACAGGAAATTGTGTGTGTTCACTGTTACTCCAATCATGCTGAAGCCTCTTCCATAGTTTGTGTCATGGCTTACTCTGTCAGCCCAACAGCGTATGTCGTAGAACTTCCCGGATTACGTGCAACACTTTTCTTTCCCTCTTGTTAATGTTACTTAAATATGGAAAATTTGTGAAAAAAAATATTCTATGAATTTTGTTTGAAATTAAATTTTTTTTACCACTCTTTTTACAAATTTCTGCATGGCCCCCCCTCCCCCCTATCAGCAGCCGTGGCTCCCCTTTTGCGAGATTTTCATCCGTGGCCCATTTGGAATATCCTAGGGCCCCCGGTTGAGAACCACTGCACTATAATACGCAATGCATTACAATCCGTAATGCACCACTATTTGCAGTGCACAACAATAAGCAATACAGTACAATATGCAAGCAAAGCACAATAATATGCAATGCACCCAATATGCAATATTCTTTGTATTACAATAAGAAATACAGCATGTTACGCACTACAGTATGTAATGTATAACAGAATGCAACCAGCAAAATCAGCAATGCACTGCAATCAGCAAAGCATCACAATAAGCAATTCACCACAATACGCAATACAACAAAATATGCAATACGAACTGTATTATAATAAGCGGTACAGCATGCGATGTACTAAAATCTGCATTGTACCACTATTTGCAGTGCACCACAATAAGCAGTACAGCACAATAGCAGTAACCACCATATTAGATTAAGCAATACAGCACAATAGCAATAACGATCCGGGATTGCACAACGATCCTAGATTGTATGTCTTCTGAGGAGTGACATCATCTTCCTCACGTAGACAATAGGAACATACATGTTTCTTGGTTAAGTCACTAAACTAGTGCAGAGAGGGAAATATTTGATATTCGGCATAATTATGGATCACTTGAATGATACTGCAAAAATATATATGTATTTGTTGCGATTTAGCCTAGGCTCCTTGTGGTCCAATACACATTTAAATACGTAATGATGACTCATGAAAGAATGAATCATGTTACTGTTAAATTTCAATAGTATTGTTCCGGATAATGTCTCGCAAGCCCTTGAAATGAGCAGATGATGAAATAATTTGCAGGATATCACAGATTTATTCACAAACAACAGCTATTTTACTTGTATTTACAGACAGCAATTTCAAGAAATACTCCAGGGGTTCAAGAGCTGCGCCAAACTGCGCCGAAACAGTTATCTTGCTACATGGTGCTCGAAGGTGCCAATTCTTGTTTGTGGTTCGCGGAGGTATCGCTAATGCACTGTAGCGCGTCAAATACCGGGACTTTGGAAAAAGAAGCATGAAAACTTTGTTCACGGGACGCGTTCTTTCCGAGACAAGGAAAAAGATATGGAGGGGGAAACTTCAATTTTTTTTCACTTACTCACCATCTACCACAATCGCGTTATCTCGTGACCTTGGAAAGTAGTTCTACTACCTTGAAGTACAAAGTCTTGTACTGTTATTAGTATAACCCGCGGGCTATTTAAGTCCCTGAATGAACGTGCCGAATTTTCTGATTTTGGAGGGTTTTTCCTCCTTCGGGGTTACGTACTGAAAATAACGGTAATTTCACGGCTACCAACCTGCGTTCAAAAACAGCATATCTACGGCGTAAATTCGCATTATTGTCCACAAGATCGCACACGCGCCTTTGCGAAGAATCGAAAAGGGGGATTAGTTTACTCGTTTAAATCACCGAAATTTTTCGCAGATCGTTGGGAAAAAACAGGATCTGTAAAAACCAGCTAAAATATCCATAGTTTTGTCGTCTAGCCACTATGCGGTCGTGTGGTTGTCATCGGCGATTGCCGATCGTAACAATTTCACATCGTGAAAATCCGGATTTGGCAAACAGGGCCGGCTCGAGGAAAAAAATATCTACCCATGCAGAACCTTTTTTTGGTTGAAAAAGCTTTTTTCACCCTTTCAACTCCATTTGGCACCCCTCCTAGAGCGGCGCCTAATATGGACGCACGGTCCATCCCTGCGTTGGTGGGGGAGGGGCATGTTCTTAACAATAGTCAAAGGAGGGAGTTTGTACTAGGAGCATGCTCATTTTATATAATTCTGTGAGAGATACCTCTTATATATAAATGTCCTACCTTTCCAAAGCATGTTGTTGGAAAGAATGAAATGTTTGCACCCTCTCTTCATGTTTTTTGCACTTGCTCTCGTGCATTGCTGGGATGGTACTTTACTCCCTCATGTATTACTGGGATGTTTCTTAACATTGCATCTTGCACTACAATGTAAAGAATTACAAGAAGTGAAATTTAGTTCAGAGAATATACAGAGATAGGTATTGGGCAGACATATTTAAACTTTGCAACCTTGAAAGCAGCCCAAAGTTCACAATTTTGCCAGTTTTAGTGAAAGCTTTTTTATCTTTTGCACATGGTAACGCAGACAGTGAAAGAGAGTTCAGAGTTAACAAAAGTCTGTTCGAACAGTGAAAAATCTGTTTATTCAATGCTTTAATGGAATAAGACACAAAACCTTATGTTCAAGGGCATGAAAAGTTTGAAAAAAATTGTCATTGAGATGCTGAACTCTTCTGAAAGTGACTCGTGATTTGTATAGAAAATATTATAACAGCGTTCAAGCCGAGACAACAGCAGGGAAAAAACATTTTTAATCTATTAATTGCTATTAACTTTAGAAATTGTTTAAGTAAATAAGGAATTTTTTTATATTTTTCTCATTTTTTGCATTTTGCTTTTAAATTTAATCATTTCTTTAAATTCTGTGATAAGTTAACTTTTTTCATGGAAATCCTTATTATATTCTGCACGCACTTTTTTTTGCCATATCAGGATGAATAAGATTTTGGTGTTCAAGCAGCAGAAATTCTTGCTGCCTAGGTTTTACAGTATGCATGCTGTTTAATTTGAAAAGAGTCTAATAATTTTTATTCATCATTTCAGTAATGCATGTTTTAGATGTTTTAGTAGTGACAGATTAGATACTTCAGAAAAAATTTAAATGGACTTTCATTTGTGAAGAAAATTTATTTATAGAATTATTCGTTCCAACCATTTTTGGCAAAACTTTTGGCATTTGGCAGAAAAATTACTCCTTATATTGCAGATATAGTTAATTTTTAGTTCTGCTCCATTTTCAAAATTTCTGCTCCAAAAATGAAAGTTTCTGTTCCAAAATGGATGAGGGGCACTTGCACCCCTGACATTGGAAAAATTGTAAATTTTATGATGCATTAATACATGAGAGTAAATAATGGTTGACATTTTCTCAACTAGATGTGAAATTGTAATAAGTGTTGGGAAAAAAAATTGATTCTTTAACCTACTGACGCTACTGCACGTATATTTACGTGTGCAGTTGTTGACTTCCAAACGGTCTTGGCCGTTCATGGCCAAAATATTCTCCTTCCAGATGGTCCCAAACATAATTATACGGCTGAAAAATCATTCTTCCAAATGGTCCTGCACTTAAATATACGATTGTGCTTTCCCCCTGCACTGAAGAATCAAAGCTGACCTAACACACGCCCCTCTCTTTTCTTCACACAACGACCATTGGCAACACCAGCTATAGCAGATCTACTACAACAGGTGTTATTGTACCCTCAATAGGGAGTTGTACTAGGCATGGGAAAACAACAGAATGCCTTCTGGCACTTCGTAGAGGACAGTAGTCAAACAACTTGTACGATAAAACGCTTAAGTACCTTAGCTGCGTACCTATAGCTCTTAACTGGTACATTCCAGACAAGCCTTTTAATCCTAATTTTAATTTAGTAAGTGAAATGAATTTCATGGATTACAAAGAAGAGTATTTTTTGTCACTCATGTCTTTGCATTCACTGCTTGTTTTTAGTTGATTTCAGACATTCTTATTGATCAATTGTGCTAAAATACTGGTATTCATTCTTTTTTGACAAGCAAGATCCTTCCTATTAAGTCGCAATCACTAAAACTTTGAATGAGAAAATAAGATAAACAAGATCTGCCCTCTGAGTTGTTATATTGCAATTTTTTCTTCTATTCATAGGTAGAATTCTTAAAATTTTTTTTTTCTACTGGTTTTTTTTTTTTTTTCATTTTCTTCTCTCTTCTCAAGTATACACTGTGGCTCTGTTTCTCTTTTCACTCATGAAAGTAATATTTATTTCTTGCCGGAAATTTTCTGCACATCATCATCAAAATTAACTTGGATTCATACCAGAAAAGTTTTTCCAATCTTCAGAGGAAGAATTTTTATCCACTGAATTAGAATCTGATGATGATTCTGATAGCGGGTTAGGCGCTGCCAGAAGTTGGTGTCATGTTGGCACACATTAGAAAACGGCTGCGCCACCAAAATTCCCTTTCTCTGGTAACCCAGGGATTCACGTAGTGATTAATAGTATCTATGATTGCCTCAAATATTTTGACTTGCTGTTTGATGATGGCCTTCTGAACTAGGAGCCTTCTGAATTGGAGGAGATGAACCGTTATGCAGAACAATGTCTTGAAAAGACTGACTTGACTCCAGTATCCCACTCACTAAAGTGGCAACACACAGATAGGAAGGAGATGAGCCGATTCATTGCTTTTGCTGCAAGGGGTTCAGAAGCCCATGGAAAGATCATTCGAGTCAAAGCGATCAGTGCTTTCAACCCCCCTTTTTTTGGCCAAGTGATGAGCAGCACAAGATACGCGCTGCTTATGAAATTTTTATATTTTGAAAGTGAAAATTTTGATGCCACTGCACATCTTCAATCGAAACTGGGGAAAATTTATGATGTGCATAAAAAGCTCATCAGCAATTTTTAAGCGGCATACACTCCCTTGCGGGTAATTGCAGTTGATGAGACTTTGCTGGGATATCAAAGCTTGCTTGGGTGGAAGCAGTATATCCCTACTAAATGTTCCAGATTTAGAATAAAGTTGTATTAACTGTGTGAATCCGAAAGTGGGTATATTTGGAATTCCCTTGTGTTCACCAGCAAAGACACAATCTTTCGAAAGGAGTACTCCCAGTATGTCTTGGTTACCAAAACCGTGATTTTGCTAAGCCACAATTTATTTGAAAAAGGATACAAGATCATAATGGACAATATTTATAAGTCTCCTGAGTTGGCAGAGTTGCTGATAAAAGAAAGGACAGATATATGGTTCCATGAGAAAGGACAGAAAAGGGCTTCATCCGGTGCTAAAGACTAAAAAAACTAACACAGTCTTGTGTTAAAAAACTAACATAATGCTTAACACAGTCCATAATACAGATCTTGTGGATATCAAAACGCGTGGGAAAACATGCCAGAAACTCATTGTCGTGGTGGATTATTAACTCCTCAATGGGGATTTGTTGGATCAATGTCTATCAAATTGCCAGGAACCAACAAAGAAAATACTACAAAAAATTATTTCGTTTTCTTAATCAAGTGGTTTGGAACAAGGGCGTAGCCAGGGGGGGGGGACTTGGGGGTCTGGTCCCCCCCCCGAAATGTGAGAAAATGACCGAAAAAAGGGAAAAAGATGGCCAAATCCATTGTTCTGTCACTTTGGTCCCCCCCCCCCGAAATGAAAGTGGCCCCCCCCCCCGAACGAAATTTCTGGCTACGCCCCTGGTTTGGCACACATTAGTTTTGTTCAAACAAAACAAAACAAAAATGGAGGTATTATAAGTCACATTGATTTCCAGTTGTGTTTGGTCGAAAGACTAATTGAAACATCAGGAAGTGTCTGAAATCGTCAGGAAATGTTACATGATTGAGGGCGAGACATTTTCTGTCATGTGCAAAGCACCACTTCTCGAAGAAAAAAAAAATCCTGTTCGAAAATGCATGGTAAACAAATCTGATGTGAAAGGGAAGTGAACACAGAGGGAAAGCAGATTTGAATACAAAGAATGCAACGTCAGACTATGCATTGTTGAGTGCTTTGAAGTGTACTACACAGTTAGATTTTATTAATTATATAAGTAGATGTAGGCAGAGCCGGATTAACCCATATGAAGGCCCTAAGCACTCGTAATTTTAGTGCCCCCCAAATGTTAGAAAATGACCACACACAGAAAGGGGCCGTTCAAGTATTATGTCAGCAAATTTTTAGCCATTTTAGACCCCCCTCCCAGTGACCAAATTTTTTTTTGTCTGCACTGCCCCCCTACCTCCTAGCGCATATTGGTGGGATCAGAAATGTGTGGAAGGGGAGGCATGGGGGCTCATGTGCCTCCCCCAGATGAAAGGAAATTTTTTTTTTTAAATGTAAAAACATTTAAAAAAAATCTAATTTCAAAAGAAAATACTTTTATATGTTATTATAATCGATTTTTCTGTTAATTTCAATGCTATTTAAAGGGTAAGAACTCAAAAATGCTCTTTAAGAAATTCATTGCGACCCACCCTTTAAGCCATATATGGTAAACCCTTGAGCCACAGACCAAATGTAGCCCTGAAGTTTATCTGATGTGGCTTTCCCCCCTTCAAACCTAATTTTGTACAAATGAACTAAGCGGCACATTTACAGATCACTTAAATGATCCGCGGCACAATTCCAGAGCATTTAAGTAGCTTTGACACATTTTCAGATCACTAAAGTAGGCTCATGGCACATTCAAAGATCACTTAACTAACCCGTGACGTAGTTCTAGAACACTTAAATGATCCGTGGCACATTTAGAGATCCCTTGAGTCCCGAGTGGCACAACTTTAGAGCACTTTAACGCGCCCCTCCCGCATTGTGGTTCTACATAACTCAAGTTAACCGGCAACATTCTCAGATTACTTAAATGATCCATGGCAGAATTACAGATCACTTGAGTGATGCGTTATGCGTTGCACATTTCCAGAGCACTTAAGCAGCCTGGACACATTTCCTGAGCACTTGAAGGATCCGTGAAACATTTATCAAAAACCTTTTTGGCGCACCGAGTAAGATGCAATTAAGAATATTTCATATTTTCATAAAGGGTGGTTGATGACGTAAACATCATCCAAACACCCCCCACCCCTTACCATCAAGTCAGCAAATCGAAAATCCCCTCCATCGATGCTGACGTAATACTTGAATGACCCCAAAAAAATGGCCAAATGCATGGTCTATCACTTTTGTTGCCCCCTTCAAAACGAAATTTCTATATAGCTACAGGCCATGGTGTTGCCCTCCATGATAATTAGATCTGTTTACAATTTTCGAGTGTAAGTAGGCAGGGCCCAAGTTTTGCATGGACATTTGCCCAGATCCTCATGTTTTAGGAGCCCCAAATTTTTATAAATAATTTTATTTGGTAAAATTTTGAAACATCAATGAACTTTCCCTAAATTGCATCATATTATTTCCAAAGTGCCCATTATTAGCAAACCCTATTAAATATCAATTTTAATATTATACCAGTGAGTAATAGACTTTACACAGCATGTATAAAATGCACCAACTGCGATATATTAACTTACCAAAAATATGTTTCAATGTGTCTTTTGTTGGATTCCTCAATTTCGCATCTTTTTGACCGTAAAATGATTTATGAAATGACGACAAGAAAGTTTGCATGTTTCATCAACATGAAATCCTCTTCTTATTATAAAGGATAAAATCATCAGTTTGCTGAAGTCTTTGACAAGAAAAACTGTTATCTCCAGCTTTATTGTGTAATGAAGCTGAGATAACTCAAAAATTAGATTGATGGCATTATCAATGATTTTGCTCACATGAAAAACCGAAAACCGTAATTGGTGGAACGGGGTTCCAATGGATAGTTATAATCCATCAAACCTCCTTCATCATGACTCTGCCTATTCCTGTGCAGTAGTGCGCTTTGCAATGATAGTTAGATTCTAATAAGGTCGGTGAAGACGTAGGTTCACCTGAGACCCAAGGGTTTTTTGTTTTTTTCGTTTCGCTATAGTTTTGTAGTTTTCAAATGTTCATAGACCTGGCAACACAGGTCGAGGCATGTGTAGAAAATTTTTTGATCTTTTTAATCGTGCTTTATGTCTACTGTCGTATGATGAAATCTCCGCAAGGTGTGGAAATTCAGAATCGTTCAATTAATCAAATAAGTTCTTCGCCAGTTTCTTTGCATATGACGTTACGTCAGCTACTCCGGAATCACGCCTGATATTAACTTTTCTAACGTACCAAGGTAGTCCGGTGTATAGGTAGTAGAGAGAAAGACCTCCCCTTCTTTTTTTTTTACCGTGTATCATGATCGCGCGACCTTGAAAAACTGGTTTTACTACTTTGTACACTGTTCTGTATTGATATACACGCGGGTTGTTGAAGAATAAGCCGGGTTTTCCTAGGAGCAGGTTTCTTGTGCTGCGCGCAACGTAATTCGCCCAGCGGACACGCCTTCCGCTCACCGATAAGAAAAGCAGCATGACTGTTTTCCCACAGAGCGCTTTACGTCGGGCGTGATTGGCCGACTGCTTCTGGAGGAGTCAAATGCGTCGTGCGTTTTGACGATGTTCTCTTCTCTTTCTTTCGTGTTTTCTTTCGCTTCCCTTCAAACCGGAGCATGCAGGCGACAGAGTAGCTGATGCCAAGGCCATGTACTATAATATAGCCGCCCTGATCTGATACGCCACGCTAGGAAAACACAAACGCGTAGCGTAATTATATAACACGTTTCTGCCGGCGCGAAATGGTCTAATTCGGTTCACGCTGTGCAAAAAACTTATTCCTAGGAAAACCCGGCTTAAGATGAGGGATATCTAGTTGCTTCCCTGAATAAAGGGCCGTGTACAGAAGTTTCAAATTTCGGATTTTTATTACCCTGCAGATTTTCTCCCTTCTGATTGTATACGGGAAGTTACGGTACTTTCGCGGCTATCGGCCGGCATTCAAAGACCGCGTCTCTACGGCTTAAATTCGTCTTGTTCCTACAATATTGCGAATGCACGGTTTTTTTTATATCGTAAAGGATTGGAACGCCCGTTCAAATTGTAAAACCTTCCCAATATCGCGGAAAAAACCGAATCTGTAAAATCTCGACCTTGAATATTCAGTTTTGTCATCTAACTGCTATGCGGTAGTCACCGTTTCGCATCGCGAAAATCACAGGTGTGTACGCAGAATCGGCTTTTGGAGGGGCACCAAAAAATCAAATTCTTCACAGATAGTATAAAATAAATTATTTTATTCCAATATTTTAATTCTCTACTTCTCTACAAAAATATTTTTAATTTTTGATCTCGGGGGGGGGGGGGGGGAAAGAAGAGGCCCCTTATAACCTCCCTAAACTTTTGGTTGTGGTGAAAATCCGTGTTTGGAACTTGCTATTGCGCAATGGTAATCGGCTAAAAATGTGATTTTCTAAAGACTTCAAATTTTGAGTTGGCCATTCCTTTAAAAAAATTTCTGGTTGCTACGGCGATCACACACACCTACAATACACCTGCATACATTGAACTTCAAATGCACGCATTACCAGTTTGGAGAATAGATGTAGGGTCGCAACTGAGAGGGGCAGGCGGGCCTAGTGTCCTGCGCTCTGTACTATAGGGGCACCAAATTCACCCTATTCACTGACTGCTTCTTCTACATTACATGGGTGTGCCAAAATGTGTACTTGCCGCGTTTGTGAAAGTATTTAGTTGCGGCGCTAGATAGATGGCACCATCTACTGAACACAAAACATGTTAAATGCTGGGCACACACACATAAGCACACTGTTAAGTTTGTCCAACACAAATCTGACATAGCTTCCATATTCAGGTGTTAAAATATGTGACAGTTAAATGGCGACAGATCAGAATGGTGGACCATCAGGGAAGAAAGATAAAATCATTTTACCAGGAAAACCAAAGGGTGAATAGGGAATGCGAAGATAAGTGTCTGAGAGAGAATCTGATTTGCTTTAAATTTGATCAGAAGATATTGAAAATGCTAAGATATTTTTAACGAAATGTAAAATCAATCAGAAGGGAATTTATACATTGATTAATAGTAAATATATAAATGTGTGCCTTCAACTGTTAATTAAAGTGGATCCTGCTTATAACGTTTTTCAAAAACCGTCATAAAAAACGTTATAAATAGGAAAACACTTCAAACGGGAAATAATGAGAATTACTTATTGTTAGGACCACGAAAATAAGTTCATACATTCTAAATGGGAGAAACGTTATAAGCGGGATCAACTGTAGATAGATTGACTACTGTTTTAAATTTAATACATGTGCGGAATTCCATACATTAAATTCTCAGTGCTAATGAGCTTCTTTTTGCAAGTTTTTCCTACTAGTAGACAATGAAAGTAAATGAACCTTTGGATAGAACATGTTTTTAGAAATGAATTTTATACTTGATTCACAGAGACCACCTTCTCTTACCTGGAATATGACCCACCGCTCAGTCTCAACAAAGAAATATAAGCAGGTGATCAAAAACCTGGGTCATACTGGAAGAAAATTCATAGAGATACTAATGAATTATGGGGGGGGGGGCATAAATTTTTTTTTGAGAGCTACCCACTTTCACTCAGAAAGGACCCAGATTTTTCAAATAACCTGGGTCCCGGGACACAGGTAAATTAGAGTCCAGTGGCCCCTTCATTAATGCAAGTTCTTGTTTGCAATTAACTTTGTGTCACCTTTAGTGCCATAAAAGTAGATGCGTAAATTTGTACTCTGCCACTTGTTGGGGGTCCTGTATCCATTTTGGCAGTTCTCCTCTAATTTTTAACTAAAAAAAGTTAAACTCGACACCCTTCCTGGTCCAGCACCCGGGAAACAGATCAGGAAACCCAACTGCCCTCTTTTAGTTACAGCAATGGTTTTTCGATAAAAACCTTCAATTGTAAAATCAAGTGCTTTTAAAATTTTATCATTTTCTACTCGATGGTTGATGCTCAGAAGAAAAATTGCATACTCGAAAAGAATGTGAGATTTCATCTGTTTTTTTGTGGTGCCCCTTTTCTGCGGAGATGCTTATTTCGCTTGATGGTTAATCCCTCCCTTGATGTAGGCCTGCATAATGATTTATATTTTCAAAATGCACCATGTTTTTTTATACATATTCAATTATTTCTGTTTAATTTCAATCATCAGAAGAATCAGGCATTTCACATTGTTGAAGTCCGCAACTGTTTATTCTATTCCGTAGCATACTTTATCAATGGACATGGTTTTTATTACTGTTTAGTGTAATGATATTTTTATTGATATATATGTAACAGTGCCTTGATGATTCAGAATTCAATAATCTCTATATTATAGTATACGCTCTTGTAGCGTATTGCATCTCTGGTGAATATGACTGATGACCACTCATGCCCAGAGCTAATCAATCTCCGATGACTAGCCATATGTGATTGGGTTATTTGATGTACACATTTTTGTTTGTATTTCTGTTTCTGAAATGTTTGGAAATTGTGGAATGTGAATGGGATGCACATATGTGTAAACTATTTTATTTTGCATGTATGTATAATTATTATCTCTGAAATGTTTAGCAATTGTGGAATGTGTACCAGATACACATATGTACTATTTTATTTTGCTTGCTATTTTACTGTGCTTGTATGTATAACTGTTTCTGAAATGTTTGGAAATTATGGAATGTGTATAGGACGAGCATATGTATTTTTCATTTTGCATATTAACCATATTGAAAATATGTTTCCCGGTGATGGCTTTTCTTTTAGAAGTCCTGTAGGATATGGATGGAGCCATCACACGGTTAGTTAGTGTCTTGACGAACATTACAAAATCACAATAATTTATAATGATATATATGTGAGAAAGATGACGCCACATGCCGGAATTGAGTTGGCGAATGTGTGTGGACGCGCATGCACAGAGGGTGGATGAGGAGAATGAGTGACAACGCAGTGGACAAAAGACAGTATAAGGATAATGTCGATTGGATTGGATTTTTGATTTATTGGTGCAAGGACCAATTTTTTCAAACTGCGCCAAAACATATGATTAAATAAAATTGAGAAATCTTTGTCCTTTTGTCACGTGAAGAAAGTAAAACTATGCATGAAGCGTAAAACAATGACATGAATTGTAAATTATAATTTGTTGTAAAAACCAATTGCTTTAATGAATTTGAAAATGTGAGATGCATAGCAATGGTCATTTAAAATGTCACGAAGAGAAAGATGACTGACCAAAAGTGGTCAAACAAGTAAAAGCATGAATAATAGTCAATGGACTTTGACAGTGTGGGTACTCAGGTTGACTCTCTCTTGATAAAAGATATGATTGTGTGAGGCGACTGTGTCTTATATGTAACCAGGCAAGCAGAACTTCCTCCTTTCGGTTAGTCCTGCAGCTAGAATGCCAATGGCCAAGTGTGGGCTTGAGGGGATGTAGTTTATTATTGATTTGATTATTCCAATGCTCCTGCCAGCGGTGATGCATCACTTCTCGGAGGATTGAGAAGTGGTCACTGGCAGGTAGCAGGTACCGAAAGGTTGTTGTAAAGGTTTGTTATTCGTCTGCTTTCTCATTGCCCGTCATCAGTGAATGGAAACCGTCTTCGTTGAAAGGTTTTGAAATAGTGTCATCACTAGAATTGATTCACATGTATTCCTACATGACCTGGTACTCAGTAAAATTTTACTGTAGTACCGTGATGAATGAGGTGATGTATTTCATGAAAAATGGCATGAATTAATGGATGGGTGTAAAAAGTGAAGGAACACAGTGCCTGTAATGAGCTTAGAGAGTCATTATAGATGATGCATCGTCAGTGGCGTTTCAGTTGTATATGATGAAAGAGCCTGAAGGATAGCGTACAGTTCCGCCGAATAAACAGAGAACTTGTCAGTAGTTTGAAAGATGTCTCCTCACAGCAGATGTAGGCACAACTGACATGGCCAGGGCTGTTGGAACCGTCGTTATATATGGAGAAGTACCTGCGTATCTACCCCTGTGCATAAGGAATATCTGTCGATATATGACATCTGCTGTGGTGGCTCTAGTGTATAATGATAATGAGAGAGACATCTGGCGGAGACTGTTCCCATGGTGCCAGTTGTGGAGCAACTAGAGACGTGACTGTCTATGAGTAGTTCTGTTATTTTCGGCCCCCTTCCCCTACGATCACAGTATTTTGGAGAGCCTAGCCTTTTCCCCCCACATCTACCGTCTCAACACAGTTAAACTCACTTATAATGAACACTGATATTACAAATTTTCATGTATAAAGATGTTTTCCATGTCCTGTGAATTTTGTATTGCTTGTGGGGTAAAAACGTTTTTTCCGTATTTAATGCTGTTCTTTCCCCAATTCTCCTTCCGTTTTTAGAATTTCAATATCTCTGTGAATATTGCACTTAGAAGCAAGGAAACTTTTTTTGTTGACATCAGGAGCAACAGGGCTACAATTTTCTAATTAAAAGTTGGAAAACAGGGGACCGTGTAAAAATTTATATTTTTTATTTTGTTTGTACAGGGTAATTTTTAAACTCCTCTTTATCATTTTTTAAATTAGAATGAGTGATTAGATAAAGACCGAGCTAGCACTTACAGGACCCCAGGCCTACTGCATAATGCACAAATAATTTCCATAAATTTTTTATTTAGGCATTTTTAATTTCTAGTTGGTTGTAGCTGCTCAGTAGCAAAATACAGTGGGACCTCGCTACAACGATACTCAATATGACAATAAATCCCTCAACAATGATATTTTTTTCAAGTCTTGTTTAGATATGTCTACATTCTAATGTTAAACTTCAGTCTCCCGATAAAATGATAATCCTTGTACAACGATATTTGTTCTTGGTCCGCAGAGTATCGTTATGTTGAGAATAGTGTCAAAGAATTTTGACACTATTTCTAAAAAAATTGACATAATAAAAAAAGTGAATTTAAACCTCTAGAAATAGCATTAGGCTGCTATAAAAGAGTTTTTATCAAACTTTTATGACTTGAAAAATGCAACCAATTAAGTGTATATCGATTACATTCAAGTTGATGTAACAATAGGCTTATTGGTTGGTTTTTTTCCAAGTTTTGTGTTTAGTAAAAGATTTCATCGAACTATTATTCTGTAGTCCCGGCCTTACAATAAAATGGTTGATATTTGGAAAAATAAAAAATATCTATCAATTCATTAAATCCCACCTGTGGAAAAAAACCTGATGTTAAAATATATTATGAGCAATACTTATTTGAGAAATTATTTAAAAAAAGTGATTGAGCTTAAATTTTCAAAAATATACACTTATTCTGAAAATTCCTTGATTTCATGCATTTTTATACATAAAATCAATTAATGGTAAAAAGGTCAAAATAATGCAAATGCATATGCAAACACTGTTTAGGGCAATGTTATAGTATAGTATGGTATATGTTAGTATAATGGGTGCTGCATTTTTACAGCAGAAACCATTTTCTTTGGGTTCTTGTGAAAGTGGTTTTAGTTTTTCTCTTTCAGAAATTTAAAAAAACATTATCACATACTTTTCAAGATATTGTATTCATGCATTCATATACTCATTTTCTTCCTTTTCAGATGCTACCACAAGTATTGCTGCAGTGTAAACATCTCATAGCAAACCAATTTCAAATTTGATAATTTTACATTGAAGAATTTGAAAATCTTTTATTCAGTATATGATTTTTAAATCAACTCAACCAAACTTTTATGTGTTCATTGTATATATTCAAAACATTATCAATAAATACAGCAGAATTTAGTTTTATGCTAAAATTATATATTTATGTGTGTGTGCGTTTTCTGTGGGGTTTTTCCCATATGAACAGAGTGAGAGAAAGTATCCCACCCCTGGGGGGGGAGGGAATTCAATGTCTGTACTCAGTGGATCATGCTACTGAGTGTTTTTAGGAAAGAAATGGTTGTCTATGGTTTCTTGGTTGATGTGCTTGCTCAGATTGCAAGAGAACCAGGGCTCAATTCCTGGTGGAGGTGACAAAGTAAGTCTCAGCATTAATATTCTTTGAAGGTGAAATTTTAGAAAAATTTGTCGTAACTCAAAAATATCAGATGTATCCCCAGTAGCCATAAAAAAAGGATAAATAAAATATTTTATCGGAGAAAACTTTGCCAAGGTCTTGGAAGCTCAGTCACAGTTACATGGATATTGTTACTTATCCATAGTTGTATAAGAAACAAAAACTTTACAAGAACTATAGTATGCAACAGTTGTACAGATTTTATTTTTCCATAGATGGTAGCACCAGCAAGAGCACAAAACAAGCGCAATTCTGAAAACATAAATACGTTAGGGCCACATATACGCAGTCGCACATCACATTCCGACATATACCGATTCATTAGAAATTCACAGAGGAATGTGTACAAGGTGCATGTATGGTCAAGTAGTAATAGTACCATATGCAATAGGTACATATCGTAGAGGATATATTGAGTGATGAAAAGTATGAAGATATCTTGAGTATGATGTTTGTTTCTGAGAAGGTCTAGACTTGAGCAGTAAGCTCTCTTGGGCTAAAAAGCTATCATGAGCGTGAGTATTATTATAGAGTCAGAGCTTGAGCTTATTATCCATTTGTTTCTCCAGTACTATCATGAAACTGACTTACTTACACTTATTAACTGTGTACAGTCTTGCAAAGTCTGTGGGGTTGTCACAGTGAATTACCTCTTTGGCAGTACTAAGAGGCAATTCACTATGTTTACCTCCCAAGAGATGGCTATACTAGATAAATTATTGCTATTAATCATTATCACCTAAATGTGCATTCTTGCGAATTTCGTGCATGCATGTATTTAGGTGCTGTGATTTATCTTCTAAAGACGAAATAGCCTACTAATTAGAATTCTTAATACATGCATTCCATTTAAATATGTGTAGTTAGGTCTGAGTTACTTGCTCTAAGGAGGTGTGTGTGTTTTTTTTCAGAGGAAGACCGGCTCTCATTTGTGCCTCAAAATTTGGAAAAGGGTGACTGCTCGATGAAATGCTGTGGCACAAACAGTTGAGTCATAGCCCTGACACTACAGGACAATGGAACAACTTTCAGCTTATTTTTCTGTATCCACCCTAGTTTGAGAGCCACCTGTGCGATTATCGCATATTCGAAACCACCACTATTGAATTAACATTTGACCTTGGTTCTGAACCAAGAGTCTTGGTTCAGAATGCTTTTATAAAATGGGCAAGGATGCATTTTAGCACCCCTCCCCACTCTCGGAGGTAGGGTTGCCGGATTTCAAAAAACGTTCGGGGGAAGCATAATTTTCCGGTGAACCATTTATTTCAATGATAGATATAGCAGCAACTACTGGCAAAAATCATCATCAATGATAGTTAACCTGCAATATCCGTTACTACTACACAAACTGAACTTTCAGAACTCTTTCTGCACCAGGATTGTTCGTGCAAGAAATTCTTTGTTTGCTCCCATTAATTATTATTTTTTAACAGAGTACCTATTACTCTGTGCGGAATGACAAAACAGCATGGTACCAGAGCCGCATAGGCTCACCCGGGCATGACCGAGGGGTTCTCGGGTGCATAGGGGAACTTTCATGATAATAAAATCTGATACACTATGATTTTGGGGGAAAAGTATGCAAATTGGTAGATAGGTACTTCCAACTAGGCAGGGGTTGGGCCCAGACCGTAATTTTTCTAGGGGTCCCCCTGATGCTTTTAAGACAGCACTGCATGGAACCATATACAATACAAACAATTTCTTCTATGCAGAAAAAACTGAGCATGTGCGGAAACAGTTTTATAAGGGTCATATGAAGGAATCGCGTGCAACTACTGTATAGAACATTTTCTTTTTCTTTTATCCAATTCTTTTTCAGATGTCCAAAGCCATTATCTCATCAGTGTTATGCATAACAGCACAGTGATATTATGCGGCCCTCCTACCGGTCTGGAAGTATTTGTCGACCAGTTCGCAATTAACTCTCGAAATTGATATCACCAGATCTTTTCATCACAGCTAGTTTATGCATCTGAAGACCCCCAGTAATGTCCAGGTGGGCATATGCATTGAGACTCAAGTTAAGATTTTCTACTGGGAAAAAACAACAGAAATGTGAAAAAAGTGTTCATGTCAGTTATTCACTATACAACATTGTTATACAATTATAAAGATTTCTATGATTTAATTCTATCTTGCGAGCTCTCTTTGCAGCAAATATTGTAATTATTTCATCGAAACAAATGGTTGATGCTCTTTTATGTTCAATTCAAATGATACTTAAATTAGGAAATCTTTCTTGGCCCACATTGCTTCTCAAATAGTTTTAATAATCTTCAATTTATTAAAACTTCTTCCTCCTGAAGCAACCGTTACTGGAAGCATGAGACATATTTTCAGTGCGGTAGTAATGTTTGGAAGTCTGCTTCGGTGCATTAAACTTAGAAGGATCTATCCTGGTGCAGTTTTGAAAGCATCAATGGCTAAGGCGTGATAGTTAAAGCTCTCAATTTCTAGAAGAAATTCTTTCTCATCAGTGTCATCAGTGTATGTTCTGGAGAAATTTTTAGCCTCTTCCATTAACTCTTTTAATTCTATATTATGAATTTTTTCTTCATTTCAGAAAGCTGAACTTCTCATTTATTTTTTCCATTGCTTGGAATCGAGTTTTCATTTCGATGATTATTTTGTCAATAATTTCTAATAAGACAATTTTAAAGCGCATTTCCTCTGAAAATTTGCAGGATTCATCCATCCAGTCCTCGTCAAACATTTTCTTCTTTTTCTTTAAGTCAATGGGTAAATCATTGAAATCAGTAATTTTTTTTAGCTTTAGTAACCACTTCAGCTGGAGCGTTGCCCCTTATCGACGTCAGAAGATCCAACATGCCATGAATGCTTCGGACCGATTGATCAATTGTAACGTCATCTCTTTGAAGAAATTTATTCACTCTATCTATACCTTTGTAGTGTCTTCCCATCACTTGCAAAAAAATTATTTTCGTCTTTGTGGCAACACCACAAAAATGTCAATGTCAAGGCCGTCTGGCCCAAAGCTGCATTAAGAGTGCAGCGGCTTACTTACAAGCGGCTTTGGTCTGGCCAGAGAGCTTTTGTTGTTTATATTCACCGGTCGCATCTTTGTACATGTCCCTGCTCTCGTCCGAATCGCGTATTATTTTACCTTCGTTTATATTTGTAAATAAATAATTGTTTTATTGTTTAATCTACTGCTTCGAATAATATAGTTATGTCTCAAAACCAGCTCACATAGCTATATATTGGTGACCCCTGTTTTCCCGAACCCGCCCGATATGGCAACAGATTCTACTGATGGATCCACCACGCAAGGGCTGCAAACAGACAGCGTGGCAATCAAGCCACCCCCTTTCTGGTGTGAGACGCCAGCGTTGTGGTTCGTGCACTTGGAAGCTCAGTTCAAAACGACAAGAGTGACCAGTGAAGAAACTAAGTACAACATCGTGGTTGGCGCCATGGACCAACGACTCCTCAACGTGGTCAGTGACATCGTCATGTCTCCGCTTAATGATCGTCCATATGCTACGCTGAAAGAGGCTCTCACATCAAGAATGTCCGAATCAGAGAGCACCCAAATCAAAAAATTACTCTCCGGTGTAGATTTGGGCGATCGTCGACCATCACAGTTGCTCAGGGAGATGAGAAACCTCGCGGCTAACAAGGTAAGCGACGACATTCTCAAATCTCTATGGCTGAAGCTCTTGCCACAGCATGCGCAAGCAATCTTGTCGGTGAGCTCGGAATCGTTGTCAAAATTAGCCGACATGGCCGATAAAGTTCTTGAAACTTGTGATTACACGAATCCGAATATTATGGTTATCGCGAAACCGGAAACTGACGCGTCTCAGTCATCACATGAAATATGTCTCGCCTCTCTTTCGTCTCAAATTGAAAAATTAACTAATGAGGTGCAGGAACTAAAACGAGCTAAAAGTCGACAACGCTCGACCAGTCGATCGCGATTTCAACGGAGCAGTAGCAGAGATGTGACCCATTGCGGAAAGGACATTTGCTGGTACCATAGGCGCTACGGAGATGTACAAAGCCCTGTGCATATGTCAGCTAGCTCATCTAATCAGGGAAACGACCCGGGGCATCATTGATGACGTGTGATGCCAGCCAAGTCTCCAGTCGTCTTTTTCTATTTGATCGCTCTTGTAATAGACATTTCTTGGTCGACACAGGAGCGGACGTTTCCGTGATACCGGTAAATGCAAATCGGCGACCCTTTCCAGTCAAAAATTTTTCCTTGTATGCTGCAAACTGTACCAAAGTTCAAACTTTCGGCACCGAACGTCTATACCTCGATCTTGGTTTAAGACGAAGGTTTCTCTGGACTTTCATCGTGGCAGACGTGTCCAAGCCAATACTCGGCGCGGACTTCCTCAATGAATTCGGCTTACTCGTAGACATCAAACGCCGACGCCTCGTCGATCCTGTCACTTCACTTAGCTCATCCGGCAGGATTGTTGCTGGTCCTTCTTGTGCATTGACGACTGTTTCTCACGACATCAGGAACGACCGTATAAGAATTCTGCTAGCTGAATTTTCCTGTTTGACTCATGAATCATCCGTTCTGAGAACTGTACCTCATTGTGTTGAGCATCACATTGTCACAAAAGACCCACCCGTTGTTGCCAAAACATGTCAATTGGCTCCAGACAAGTTACAAATTGCCAAAAAGGAATTCGACTATATGCTGCAACAAGGCATATGCAGACCCTCCCAGAGCTCATGGGCCAGTCCTTTACACCTGGTGCCAAAGAAGACTGGTGGTTGGAGACCATGTGGTGATTACAGAGGTCTCAACGCCATCACTCAACCGGATCGGTACCCGATTCCAAATCTGCAAGACTTTTCATCAAACTTGCACGGTTGCACGATCTTCTCCACTATCGACTTGGTTCGTGCATATCATCATATACCAGTTGCACCAGAGGACATTGAAAAAACTGCCATCACAACACCATTCGGCTTATTCGAATTCACCAGAATGACATTCGGCCTACGAAATGCGGCCCAGACCTTCCAACGTTTTCTCCATTGTGTGCTCAGAGGCTTAGACTTCTGTTTCGTATACATTGATGACCTCTTGATTGCTTCAAAAAATTTAGACGAGCATCACATCCATTTACGACAAGTTTTCGAGAGACTCAAAGATGCTGGTCTTGTAATCAATCTCGAAAAATGCTCGTTCGCTCAACCTGAAATCACCTATCTTGGTCATCACATCACTGCTGAAGGTATCCGTCCAACATCCGAACGAATCAATGTCATCCAAGACTACCAGAGACTAAAAGATATACGAAAATGTCTCGGAATAATCAATTTTTATCGGCGATTTATTCCTAGTGCTGCAAAAACTCAAGCTATTCTTAACGACTACCTCAAGGGCAGCAAGAAAAACGACAAATCTCCAATCGAGTGGTCTGAAGAAGCTATTGCATCATTTGAGTCAACCAAGCAACAGCTCATTGATGTTACCATTCTCGCTCATCCGTCCCCTGATGCGGAACTTGCTGTAATGGTCGACGCATCCGATATGGATGTTGGAGGAGTTGTTCAACAAAAAGTCAAGAATGATTGGCAACCGCTAAGCTTCTTCTCTCAACGATTGACTCCAACTCAGACTCGTTACAGCACGTACGACCGAGAACTTCTCGTTGCGTATTCAACAATAAAGCATTTCCGTTACTTCCTTGAAGGCAGAAAATTCACACTTTACACTGATCATCGTCCTCTCATTTTCGCTACTCAGCAAAAAGCAGAAAAGGCTTCTTCTCGTCAAATACGCCATCTGGATTTCATATTTCAGTTCACAACAGACATACAACATATCTCGGGTAAAGACAATGTGGTAGCTGATACCTTGTCCAGACTCGACGAAATTCATATGCCTCAAACTGTTGACTACACTGAAATGGCTGAAGCACAGGAACATGACGATGAACTGATCAAGATACTGTCTTCAGACACGGGTCTCAAAATTAAAAAATTTCCAGTTTTTGGTTCCAACTTACAAATCTACTGTGATGTTTCCACTGGACAAAGCAGACCGTATGTTCCAGAGTCCTTCCGAAAAACTGTTTTCAACTCTGTTCATGGACTTTCACATCCTGGCATCCAAGCTACTGCCACAACTATTGCCAAAAAATTTGTTTGGCCTTCAATCAAAAAAGATTGCAAAACATGGGCAAAATCCTGTCTGACATGTCAGAAGTCCAAGATACACAAGCATACCAGAGCACCTGTGGGACATTATCTACCAGTTTCCAAGCGCTTTGACGAAATACATTTGGATATCATCGGTCCTTTACCCTCTTCAGAAGGACATCAGTATTGCGTAACCTTGATTGACAGGTTCACGAGATGGCCAGTTCCAGATATTCGAGCCGACACAGTGGCAGCTGCAATATACTACGGATGGATCGCTCGTTTTGGTGTTCCTAGTGTCATTATTACCGACCAAGGTTCCCAATTTGAGTCCCACCTCTTTACAGAACTGCCACACATAATCGGATTCCAAAGACGGCGCACCACCGCTTACAATCCAAAATGCAACGGCTTCATCGAAAGATGGCATCGAACTCTGAAAGCTGCAATAAGATGTCACAGCAACAAGCAGTGGACTCGAGTGTTGCCTACAGTCCTCTTGGGATTAAGGTCCACATTCCGGGAAGAATTCAACTCAACCTCAGCTGAAATGGTTTACGGCACGAACATCCGACTGCCAGGGGACTTTCTCGATGCATCTGGGGGTGAACTATCTCTGCGGTCCTTAGCCGAAAAAAAGTAGTTAAGCCCCGATTTGTCCTTAGATGGCCAGTAGTTCGACTTTTCGGTACTATCTCTAAGCTAAGGACTTTTTTTTAGTAGTTACTTAGGACCGCTGCTAAGGACTGCCTAGCACCAGTCCTAAAGCAGCAAGAAAAGTAGTTCACGGCGGCCATCTTGGAAAAGAGGAAATTTCGCCTCTGGCCGCGAGCTCTCGCTGCGATATTTAGCGATGAAATATGCTGTTTTTTTTTCGAATTAAAAAATTTTTTACGATAATAACGACAGATAAAACTTGGATTATATCTTCGGTGTCATCAAAGTTGAAGTGATTCATCGTTATATCCTCAAAAACCTGCTGTAGTATACATACGTGTATGTTGACATCGGCGATCGAAGCCACGACGAAGTGCTAGCATGTTCATTACTGAGGTAAGAATTATTTTATTGCTATCGAACTATATAAGAAAAGTGTTAGAGATATTATTAATATTTTTTTGCTCGGTAAATGCGTTATTTAAAAATATAAATGGACATAATGTCACGCAATCAATAGGGCAGTGGACCCCACTTGGTAATGCTGGAAAAATATCAAATAGCCCATGTATATTTTGGGTTGTATTGAAAATATTTACATGGCGAATGAAAGATGAATCTTCAATTACGATAATATCAGATTGAAATTTTACATTCTATGTTTTTTGCTACATTAATTTTTTTTAATGAAAAATTATGTCTAAATGAATTGAGCACATGCGTAAATAAATAATAACAAATACAATTCATTGATAATAAATTATAGCACCTAAATGACAAAAATTTTAATTAATTTTTTTGTGATGAGTAATGGTGAAATTGAAATAAAGCATGGTAAAAATTGGCAGTAATGTTAAATATTAAAATTTTGTAAAATTTAATGCACTAAATTTAGTGTAAAGGATTAAAATATAGATTTGGTATTTTAAACTGTTCAAATGAACAATATTTTAATACTTAGTGAAAGTTAAATTTTCAGAAAAAAAATCATATGCTACTACTTTAAAAATTGCACTCTGTAACTCGGTCTGAGATGAATATTTAATAAGGAATCATTATATTGTTTTGTTGATATAAAAAATGAAATTCGTACAATGCTGGGACTAAAATACAAAGTTTTAATTTCAGGCACAGTTTTTAGTGTTGAGGTATATATATTATAATGAAAGGAAGCAGATTCGTGTTTGAAACATATTACTACTTCAGTATTTGGGTTATGGCCTTGCTGTGTCTGTTCAAATTGAATTTTTTGCCAAAAATTGTTTTTGATTTTGTGTGTATGGGTAACGACGGAAAAAAAATTTCCATGTCGAATACTTAAGAACTTTCAGTTCCATAACATCTCACAATGTTATATTTTAAACTTTTAACATTTAAACTTTTAACAAGCATTTATTTTTTAACGATGTTGTTAGTAAACAGCTGATATATATATTGTATATACATTTGTGAGACTTTTCTAACTCTTGAAAAATTTTGTTTCCCAGGAACTTGGCTGTAGGTAGCTATGAAGTTATGTGAAGGTTTTCAAGGTTATTAAACAAATCTCCCAGAGCAAACAAAGGTAATTTTAATTCTTTGTATTTGACTTTGAGCAACAGTTTCCATTATTATTTTCATGTAAAATAAAATATTTCCATGCATGATTTAATGACATAAATTTTAACATTGTGTCGCATCATTTTCACTGATTTCATTTGTATCAACAACCCTAGTGGAACAAATACAGTCGAACCCCCGATTTAATGCCACCATCCCACCCAAATAATTTTGGCGTTATATCAGATCGCAGACATAATAGCGTTTCGGAGAGGCTGTATTACATAAATTCACACGTTTATTAAGAAATGTATTTCAGTGTCTCATTTATATTGCACCATGAATAAAATAACCTATTTTATACACATTCAATTTTAAGTTGAGAAAATTCATAAAAATTGTAAACTGTGCAATCACTTGAATATTTCTCAATATAAAACTTAACAGAAACATACTTCCCTCTGAAATTATTGTAATTTCAGCGACACATTTTATATGTGCAAAAAAAAAATAAGCAGGGGGGGGGGGAAGGTGGCATTGTTTTTAGTCCATACCATATTGGTTTCTCTCGAGAAATATCTTGCTATGAGTAATTATCTTTATAATAATTTTTTCAGATACTATTGAAAGAACAACTCTTTTTGACATAATTGAATTGAGCAAATTAAGATAAATTTCTTAATGGCTACCTGTACCACTCAAAATTTGACCAGTGCAAGTAAAAACATGTATACTGTTGAAAAACCTGTCTTGGCTATATAAATGAGAGGGAGGACATTAAAAAAAACCTTTAGAAGCTTTGCTAACTCAAAAGCAATATTAATTCTTTGAAAATGTTATTATCATATTTACTGATTAGCAAATTTTGTGAATGGAAATATTAAAACAATTAATATAATTGACGACAAATAATATCATACTTTTTAACTAGTAAGACCATACAACACTGCAAAATTTCTATGTTAATTTAAATAGGGTTCCCCGATCCACAAGAGGTTGCTAAGGATGTGTTTTAGAGCGAAGCTGAAAGTAAAGTGAAAATTTGAAGTTAGCTGCGTGCCAATAGGTTTTTTCACTTCATCTGTCTGACCAAAATTTTAGGGTAGAACCATGGCTCGAAAAATTGAAAAACATTTTAGGTGCCGGCCAAATTTCTTGGCAGCCAAGCATATTTTTAGGAGAAATAATCCAAAGTAAAAACAAATTATATTCAACTTTTTCAGCACTTGGTGATGATCTTCACATATTGGAAGATGCAGGACATAAACTCCAAATATTTTATGATCTGCATAGAAAATTTTAGGTGTCAGTATGAATTTTTTTTTGCAATGTTGGCTCTTAAGATTTGCCAAGCCCTAGGTAAATACATCTAGACATGAACATGTGCATCTATGTGGAACGCCAGGCCTCCCTTGCAAAACACAGTTTATACATTTTGGATCCTACTGTGATAAAATGGTGGCGAGTCGACTCAATGTCGACTAAGTGCTATTGTGCACGAATTATCTCTACTTATACAACTAAAGACTGTGTTATAATTTGAAATAAAATATACAGTACATTTAAATATTGATAAGCATAATAAAAGTGTTTTTTTTCTTCCTCTTTTTAATTTCAGGTAAATCAACATTTGAAGATGCAGATGAAAATTTATGAATCTTAAAAAATTATATTCTTGAAAGATGCGATTTCTAAGAAAAATACAACCAATAAATTGTGATTATGATAACTCTCTATGAACATATGTTTGAAATAAAATGTTTTTGTATGACAAATCATGTGTGCAAGTTGTTATTCAATTCATGTTTCTATTAATCAACTTCAATCATTCATCTTCTAATCAACTGAAATGAAATATACGATCAAATGAAAGTTATCAGGTGAAGTTATTTGTTGGAAGCTAAATATGAAACAGATAAATTGATGAAAGATCTTTAATATAGAAGTATTCACTTGCATTAACAGGTAAGTGCTCATTCATAGAAAATAATGTTCTGATAATATTTTTTAATACTGGAGGAGAAACCCATAGTTTAAAATACAGAACTACAATATGCAGCAAGGCAGTTAATTCTTTTAATTATAAATTATCAATAATTTATTATTTTAGTTGCTCCAGAAAGAATTTGCAATTTGTTGTTTCAATGAATTTAAAAGGAATAAAAATGGATAATAATTTAACAAATTGGTCTTTTAAAAAAAATGGCACTCAATATTAAAAATAGTATTCAGCTGGGGCCTCGATTAGGGCTCCTGAGGTGAATAGGGGGCCCAAAAATCTATAATTATTTTGAATAATAACCCTTTCAAGAAGAGCCGCCGCCCCCCCCCCCCAAAAAAAAAAGGGGGAAGTCTGCCCCGAAAAGGCACATTACGGCCATAGGCTCAACTAGTGCCGGTAACCTTAATTTCTTGCATTTTATTGTAAGAATTTTTTTTTTCTTCCAAATTTTGATTTCATCAGTATGCGACCCACTTATATGCAGCTGGGGTCCCATATACTCGCTTCTTCAAGCATCCAAAAGTGGGGTCCATGAGCTCGGACAAGAAAAATACTTTGACTATTATTATATACTGAATCTTATTCTAAAAAAAAGTCGCAAGATGAAAAATGCAACGTCCTTATACGTTTACAAAATAATTAAACTAGCCAGCGATATTAGAGTAAAAAAAATGTATGGCGAGTCCCTCGGGAAAAAAAAGTTTGTTTATAACATGTTTGTTTGTAAACATGAAATCGCTGCCACAACCCACTGCGGAAAAACGATTTTTAAATAATTAGTAGTAGTTGTAGGCTTCAAACGGCATCCCGATTGGTTAGCGATCTGTTACTCTCGAAACCAAAAATTTTCTCCCCCTCTAACTACTGTTTCACGTCACGTGACCTTAAGGACTGGTAGTACATAGTACCTCTTAACTACTAGTAGTTGAAGCGGTCCTTAGCTTCAGTCCTCCGACCGGTAGTTCATTAGGACTAGTAGTTACTAAGGACTGCAGAGATAGTTCACCCCCTGCCTCATCTCCATCTTCTTCCGATTTCATTCAACATCTTCGTGACCATTTCAACGACCTTAGACCAGCTCCGCCGTCAAGACATTCAACACCGCATGTTTTTGTTTCTTCAGCGTTAAACACCTGTCCTAGTGTATTTATTCGTACGGACGCTGTGAGAAAACCCTTTCAAGCTCCGTATGAAGGTCCATACAAAGTCATCACAAGGACTGAGCAATATTACACTCTCTCAGTTAACGGCAAAGAAAAAAACATTTCCACAAACCGGTTGAAACCCTGCTTCACAGAGAACTTCGACTCATCTCAAATGAATGGAAAACCTAACGAAAATCAAGCACCTCATCCGAAGACTTCACAACCTCTTCATACGAAGAAAAAGGTTCATTTCAACACGACAGTGAAGACTTCGAGTGAGACTGATAAATCGAAACTTCAACGACAGACTCGTTCTGGAAGACTCATCAAGCCACCTTCTCGTTACGAATTGTTCTCTTCTGTTCACTAGAGGGGGAGTAATGTAGTGTCTTCCCATCACTTGCAAAAAAATTATTTTCGTCTTTGTGGCAACACCACAAAAATGTCAATGTCAAGGCCGTCTGGTCAGAGAGCTTTTGTAGTTCATATTCACCGGTCGCATCTTTGTACATGTCCCTGCTCTCGTCCGAATCGCGTATTATTTTACCTTCGTTTATATTTGTCAATAAATAATTGTTTTATTGTTTAATCTACTGCTTCGAATAATATAGTTGTGTCTCAAAGCCAGCTCCCATAACTATACCTTTCAAAAGTCTGTACCAAAAACAAGTAAACGCGTTGAATTTGAAGTCAGTAAGGTCTTTTAAAAAAAAAAACAGTCTCGGGAGTGGGAGCAGAACTGGCTGACAACTCTTCCAGAGCTTTTCTAACCCTGTCCAAATACTTATATGCCTACACGACCTCAAAAACCTCGATTCTTGCTGACCATCTGATTTTGCTGTGATGTTTCAGGATCAGAAGAGCAATTGGATTAAGAGTAAAGATGAGAAACTGGAATATTTTTGTTTTACGCTACACACGCTATGCAGTCGGGCTCGTTAGCCATAGTGAAAAAGGTTTAGGAGATGGTATGAGCTATGTGATTATAGCTAATTTCTCTCTCATTACACACAAAATCAATTCTGTTGTGGAAATGAGTTAATCTGGCTAAAGTGAGAGGTATTAATTAAATTTATTTTGATTGATATTAAAAACACAACTTGCGACGCGGTTGTTTTACTATAGCCCGTGCGTCCGTTTCAAGTGAAATCTTCGTAAGCCGAGGTATCACTGTTAATGAATTTAGATGCGATAATTTTTTATACTGAATTCTAAAAATTTATAAATTTAAACATACTTTCATGGCTATCAAACAACCACGATGTCATGAAAGAGGATGACCGACGATGCTCATCTTTTTTTAAACTTTCTTCCGATTCTGTGCTCCTGATAGTTTCTTCGACATTATCGAACACATTTTCAATAATACGAGATACCTAAAATTAATACTCTGCAAATCGGCGAATACAAAAAAAAAGACCAGTCCCTTTTCTAAATCTTTCGACGTTATTAGTCAGTCAGCAAGATGACCCCAATGTACGCGATAAAAAAAACAACCACTTGCTTCCCTCTTGGAAAACAAAAATGCGCTGTAACCATATATATGTCAACTCATCAGTTAGAGCTTAAACGCTATGCAGATGGGGCGAGAAGGGAATCGGAATATAATTGATCGGTATCTTGAAAGCAATCGCCATCAGCTACTGTCTTCTTTCTTGAAATCGTTGTTTGTGCATTATGAGAAAAGGATAGAGCTAAGGGAACCATTGTTCATCAAAGAAACTGGACAAACGAAACTTCCTTTTTCCCTTTCTATGCCTTTCCTTCATATAACTTTTGGCAATTGAAGCCCTCCGCCTTTTTATACGTTAAACGAGCAATCCAATGGTGAATTCGTCGCCCCCCCCCCCAATTGCGGCCCTACTACGGATGGCCGTACCCAACTGCGTAGTTGAAATACTCTCAATACAACGGAAATCATTTTTTTCTTCAGATATTCATTCTTCAAAAAAAAAAAATGAAGGTCCGAGTTTCTAGTAGATAGCTAGTCAGTGAAGTTCATCATTGAATTTTACCGACTAGCTATAACGTAACGAAAAATTTATGTACGCGAGTGACGAAATGAGAGAGTTCGAGAAAAAGACGAACACAATCGCACTACGCTGCTGCTCAAAAGTTAAGCAACAAAAGACATCTGCTACATTTTCCGGCCGTTTGCTATATGTTGCTACAAAAACGCCGAAACTCTTCAATTCTGCGCATTTGTGCCAAAAACAAAAATTTCCCTCAAGAAACTGTAGTTGCGTCACAATAGAAGCGGACTTTTCGATAGCATCATTTGTCTTCCCCGCAATTTTATTTTTTGGGGCCACAAATAGAATTAGCATGAGGCTCACTCCCCAGGATTCGGTGCCTAGGCTTCCGACAACGCATAAAATGGGGTCAAACTATGCAAATTGACACTCATTCGCAGAACAACAAAAAACTCTTCAATCGCTGTTTCCAGCTATTTTTTTACGAAAAAAAGTTGACTCCTTTGATTTGTGCGTTCCTTACGTTAATAATTTTTAAAATTTCATCAATTTTCCCCGACTGGCTGTATTTATTGTATAATATAATAATACTGTAAATATAAGATTTCTCTATTTCTTCTCTAAGTTGTAAATATCGATTATATGATATTTTAATGGAAGTTAAAGAGGAGATTAAACTACACTAGTCTGCATTTTAAACTTTTTGTCAGCTGATTTCTTAAATGTCAGTGTTCCTGAATCAATTTTTGATGCTGATTCCAGAAGTCATTTTTTTCAATATTTTAATTAATGTAATCAAAAATCAATCACCATTTCATACAAAGTATTTGGTTACACACTTTAAAAATACTGTAAAGAACTGTCCTAATAATTTCATGACTATTCTTTAATAGCTAACTTTCTTGCAGATCCGCCTTCATCAATTCTGTCCCTCTTCAACATCCAACAATAAGTGAGATTTTTTGGGGCTTTACGAGCGGTTCGGGCAGAATATTTTCAGTCCCAGGAACAAACATTTCTCCGCTTTGGCCAAACTGTCACAATCCAATGCTTTTGCTTTGCCCAACTGTCCCACTCACATAGAAAGCAAGGCATTTTTTTGTACCCAGCTTGTTGTCCTAATAGTATTCCTATAACTTTGAAATCATCACAGATGAGCCATTTGTGTAACGCATACTGAATATTTCTTAACAGTTCCTTCATGTTCTCGAATGTCTCTTTCATTTGAACTGAATGGACCACAGGAATGGACCCATGCACATTCCCATTATGCAGTAACACACCTTTGAGACTCCTCTCGGAGGAGTCAATAAAAAGTCACCACTCAGTAGGATCATGTTCAATACCATAGAAGTGCATCAACTTGTTAGTGTTATTGCAGTAAACCAATGAATTTTTCTTTGAGAATAAAGGAAGTAGTTATTTTTCTCTGTGTGTGTACCAAGAAAAATGTGTTCCTGGTGCCATAAGATTCTTGCTTTTCAGCCGGGAGCCAAATAGTTCTGCAGATTCCTTAGGCAAGTTCAGATCACGTACTAGATCATTAAGTTCACTTCTGGTAGAAACGTTGTGAATTATGTCATCTTCAGGCACATAGACATCATCACTATCATCTTCGGAGATTGCGGCATGTTCACATTCAACAACATGGTGGCGGTGACCAGAGGGAGTCTTTTTTTTTTTTTTTTTTCAATTTCTAGGTATTTCTAACGCTTTCATTTGGAAAGCCTTCCCGCAGAGAGCAGGCAGGCTTTGATCATTTTTGTCGCACCACGGTCATTTTCTGCACAAGAGGGCTAATTGGACCGGGACCTACAATTTATTGCCGATTCCGAACGGCAGGCTTGTTTTTTATACTCATCGACAGGTTGGTGCGTTAATCCCTGGATGGGGGACTCCCTGCGGCAGCAATTTTTCGCTGCGGTCAAGTTGCCGTTTTTTGTTGTACCCCTGCGTCAGGAAAGTGTTCTGACAAGGACGAACCGGGTCTCCGACTCGCGACACCTCTAAACATCCTTTGGTACTTTAAGCGAGCATCTTATCGACCGGGCTACCGCGCCCCTCAGGCAGGCTTTCACCGTGGT
Organism: Pholcus phalangioides; assembly: GCF_987345545.1. Taxonomy (NCBI): domain Eukaryota; kingdom Metazoa; phylum Arthropoda; class Arachnida; order Araneae; family Pholcidae; genus Pholcus; species Pholcus phalangioides. The sequence goes on along the minus strand of NW_028301602.1, from coordinate 54,117,743 downwards.
ATTTGCATAACACGAAACTTCAGGCATCTGCCAGTTTTACTTCTAATATGGAAGACAGATGGCAAAACTTCTCGAACTGAAACCATACATAACTATGGCATCATATATACATTACGGTCACGCATAATATAAGAAAGAACTTTTCGGCATGCATTAATTTGTTAGAAATTCCATAAATCTGTCTTGCTATCTTCCATAAGTCTTGGAAGTACATGCACGATTAAGTACCGTATATACTCGTGTATAAGCCGAGTTTTTTTGTGGAAAAATTCGTTCCCCAAGTGGGGGGGGGGGGTCGGCTTATACTCGGGTCAGTTTTTGATGAAGAGAAAATATCGACCCCCGCAATCAGTAGTCATTTTTGTAGCAGTGTTCGAGAAACCGGCATTATTGGTATGGGATATGTTCAAACCCCGCAGAACTGATAATGTCAAAGCTGAGGCAAAGAAATCGAAAGCATCATTGGCTAGTGGTGGCTAACGCTGATTGTACAGCCTTTAGATGTGAGCCTCTCAAAGACTAATTGAGGAATTTGTGGATCGAATGTATAGAAGCGCTATTGGTGGCATTTTCCTCTCCTGATCAAAAATTTTGACCTACTTTCTCGGCTTTGACAAAATTTTCTCTTTTTCTCACTTACATGCACACATTTACTGACAAACACTTTTTTTCTCTCCTTCATAGGCCCCTCTTGGGCCCGTTCGTAGTCCCGCAATCAGCCTTTTTTGAGCTGGGCATGGGAGAAAAACTCTGGGTCTGGTCTGGTCTGGTCGAATGGATGAGTTCCGATGTTAAAGAAACTATAAAAAGTGGTGCCTTGAAGAAACCTGACATTCAAGATATACAGAAGACTGGATGTTGTGAAGATATTTATTATTTGAGATGTTAATTTTTTAAGGAAGGAAAAAACTCATCTCTGCCTCTACCGGGAGTCGAACCCGGGTCCCTCGATTGCCGGACGAGTGCTCTGACCACTAAGCTACAGAGGAGCTATTCATTTTTCATGTAAAACGTGAAAACATAATTTTTTTTCTCTAAAATGCACGGATTTTTTTGGGGTCGGCTTCTACACGGGTTTTCAATTTATTGCTCTTTTGGTGGTCCTGAAGTGTGGGGGTCGGTTTATACACGAGTATATACGGCAGTTAAAGTAGTGTACATGTGAACTCATGTTGAACCACTTGGTGTTAGAGCAATGGGCAAAATTTGCCTAGGCTTTTCCCCTATGGGACGCCAAATGATGATGATAACAACAGTGTACATGTGATACGTGCTTACGATAAGAGTGTAACATGATAAAAGCGATTAAATGGAAGCATGAAGATGCTCTGTGCTTTCATATCTTGGAATAATTTTAGAGAGAGAAAAAAAAAATTTTTTTTCCTTTTTATTTTATTTTCTCCTTTCATTTTTTTATATTTTAATCTAAATTTTTTTCCAACTACCTTTTAGGGTGACTTCCCAGTTGTTTTTGGTGTTTGCATTTGTATAAATACACAAAACATAAATTTAAAATTAATTAAAAAATTAATATACACTGCTGGCCACCCAAATTGCAACACCAAGAAAGACAAGAGATATCGCAACAATATTTATTTTGTAGATAACATGTTGACCAAGCATCAAATGATTAAATTTATAGACTTCTGTGAAGTGTGGTTCCTGCCAAAATCAGTAGCCAGAGTAGCCGCCATTGTTGGAGATCACCGCTGCCACACGCCTCGGCATTGATTCAAAGAGACTTTGGATGTGTTCTTGGGGTACAGCAGACCAAGCAGCTTCCACGCGTTGCCGAAGTTGATCTGGTGTGGCAGCTGGGGATGTAATCTGGGTCAATCGTTGAGCAACCATGGACCACATGTTTTCTATCGGCGAAAGATCCGGAGAGCGAGCTGGCCAGGGAAGCCATTCAATCTGGCGATTGACGAAGAACCTTTGGACAATGCGTGCCACGTGTGGTCGCGCATTATCCTGTTGAAATATGGCTGTGGGCAAGCCCTGAAGGTAAGGAAGGACAACTGGCTCCAACACCTCGGAGATGTAGCGCTGGCTTTTTAAAGTACCGGCAATGCGTACTAGAGGATTGCGAGAGTGATATCCAATACCGCCCCATACCATAATACCCGGTGCAGGACCAGTGTGGCGGTGCATAACGCAGCTGTTCAGCATCCTCTCTCCACGGTGTCTCCAGACTCGAATCCGACCATCGTGGTGTTGCAGACAGAAGCGTGACTCGTCAGTAAAGACAATTTCATTCCATTGTGCCGTCCATATCCTTCTTTCATCGCACCATTGGCGGCGGAGACGTCTGTGGTTCTGCGTCAAGGGTAGACGAAGTAATGGACGTCTTGCGGACAGACCACTCTGCTGTAAACGGCGTCGAATGGTACGCGCAGACACTGGATGATGCGGTACAGACTGAATGTGCTGTGCTATGGTTCGTGATGTGGCTCAGCGATCCGTCACTGCCATGCGCACAATACGCCTGTCATCACGTGAAGTGGTGCACTGAGGTGGATGCGATCGAACACGTCGGTCCGTCGTACCCTCCTGCATCCAACGATCACATATCCGCATTACAGTTGTTTGGTTTCGTCCAACACGACTACCGATTTCCATGAAAGATAATCCACAATCTCGGTAGGCCACTATCCTTCCTCTGTCGAACTCGGATACTTGATCAAAAGATGATCGCTGTTTTCCGTACTTCAAATCGTCGAAATTTCCAAGCCTTAAACAGCGCTTTGAAGTGGCGCCACAGGCGCGCGTGATGTGCGTCTGCGCTGAAATTCTAATCATTTGCATATCTCACCTCCGCTAATGCATGTTGTAAATTTCATATCATTTGCATGCTTTTTTCAGGGTGTTGCATTTACGGTGGCCAGCAGTGTATATATATCTCGCGCACACGCACACACACTGAAAAGTAATTAATTTATAATTTGAAAAATAATATCAACTGAAAAACAAAATAAATTTGATTTTTTTTTAAATTGGGAAATTTATAAAGTTCTTTCCACTAATGCATAATTTTAAGTTTGCGCCTTAAGCACGGACAAAAAAAATGGCGCCTTTCACAATTTCGCTCCCCCACGGACCAAAACCTGGCTACGCCACTGCTCCAGACTAGATGGTAACTCAAACGGGAGGGGAAGTTTTCAAGGGGGAAAAATTACTAGATTTCTTTTGTGGTGCCCCTTTTCATTTGATGCCCTATATATAAGCATGTTTTTTTTTTGTTGGTTAATATAGCCCTGTTATTCTTTAACGGCCGAAAGAAAAGCGCGACTTTTTCAAGGGTAAAGAATGCGACCATCTGCATACACTCTTTTCCTCTTTGAAATAAGCTAATGCCATACCTAATAACACTAAAAATTATATTATAGGGGATTTAAATTGATAGCCTCCTTTCAAAATCAATAATAATTTAATGAGGAAAAAAATAAGTTTTAATTGAAAATTTCCAAAACATCTGCTGAGAAAGGAAAGGGCTTCTATTGGAAAAAATTTTGGGTCCTTGAAATTTTGCGGCCCGGTGCCACCGCACCTTCCGCACCCCTTTAAATCCGACCTTGAATAATGTGGAGAATGGCTGTATCAGACGAATTATTTGATGGGATAGCAGTTGCAGAGGAAATATTGGATCTGTTATGACGGGGTGGTGGAGAGTAGTTAACTGTAGGACCAGGGTTTGATTCAGTATCTCCGGCCAATAAAAGTAAATTGACCAGATGGGAAGACTAGATTGTCTTGTAAGAAGAAGTGGTACAAAAAAGAAATGGAACGAATAAAGGGAATTGATAAAATCGAGGCGATAGGGCTTCAAAAATCAAGCAAGATATGCTATTATTGCTGAAGCAAAAAATAAAGTGCATAAACATAGCTACAGCAGGATGCGAGATCAGTTCAAAGAATAACCAAAATGTAAAATTTAAGGAACAGTTAAATTTAATAATAAAAACGAGACTGACCTGCAGAAATAATAGAAAAAGTTTCATTGTAGATCTGTCGAATTTTAGAAATATCTCGCATCCTGGCAGGCACAGAAAAGAGACGGAAAAAATATAGCAGCGGCGAAACGCCCACTTTTTGAGTGGTCTTGGAGAATTTGAAGTTTTCGAGTGGAGAGGGAAAAGTTTCTGTAGAATGTAAAGCGAGTCGGGGAGTAGGAGGACTCAGGCCGACTGAAGCAGAATGGCGGTGTGCCGGAGAAGTCGAAAAAGAGTCTGGAATGGTGAGCCGAGAAACGGCAACGGCTGTATGGCCAGGAACGGAGAAGTTCCGTTCGAATGAACCCAGGAGAATGCCGGATTATATGCACGTAACCGAGTGCCCGAAAGTACGTTGGTGGACTTACGAGTACTGTCAGTGGGTGCAACGAGCAGATCAAGGATGTCAACCGCATCTCAACCGAGGACCAGGGTGAGTACGCCTATCCACTTTTCCCTTAATTTGAATGTCATGTATGTAATGGTTAAGGTGCTGTTAAAGTTTAGACCAGACTCTCAGATCCATTGGGAAATAAGTTAAACCCCCTTGTGAGGATATTATAATATATTCAATTGGATGTTGGGGACATCTGTCACTCAATGTTAACGATGTAACTCTCTCTCTCTCTCTGCCAATACTAGAATAAATATCTATGTTATGTTTTTTTTTTAAATCGCCTCCGTTCGTCTAATCAATGGATTGAGTTACTCTAGATCAAATAACTGGGTTAGTCAATTCATTTGTTGATACACACAACGCAATATCGACCACTAGAAATCATTTCCAGTAATAAATGTTTCTATATACATTAAGTTGAGTAGAAGTCACTCGACAACGAATGGGTTGGCAATAGGCACCTTTATATTGAATGACTTTCTATCGCCTCTCGTGTTTTTTTCTACGTTCTTTCGTCCAGTCATTTTTTGGGATACCCTGTACATCGGCCGTAACAAAATGCATCAATGACATAGACACATTTATTCCAAATAAATTTTTTACAGTGGCATTAATGTTAGTTGGGACTGGGGTTTGATTATCTTCCGAATCTTCGCGAAACTTCTAGATTTGGTAAATTTTTCTTGGCCGCTCTCTTTCAGAGAATACATCTCTCACATCAACGGGTAAAAAAAAATCATTTTAAACAGTCGGAAAGTCCACGCGTTTGGTGTGGATCCAAGAAATGGTTTTAAAACAAAAATAAAAGTTCGTCATCGAACGGTCACAGTGAGTTCCAGTATGGTCTCCCGTCTGAAAGATTTGCTCGGTAAATGGTAATACTAAATTTCTCCTCGCAAATGGGAGGAAATTCATATTTTTCGTTTTCCCCTTCAGTATAATATCATTCATTTTTTCTTGATTCGCAATATATACCGTTTCTTTTAGTTCAACATAGTATTACGTTAACAAATTTAGAATTCGATATGAAGTTGCATTTCATTGGCTTTACACACACACACACACATATATATATATATATATATATATATATATATCTTATATATCATAAACGTTCATATTATTAGTCAGTTGAGTAATGTAATCCGACATCGCTTATATTTCTTCACTTTCAGGGGTCAGAGCACTGTGAAATCGCTCATGATGAACATTTTTAAATCCCGCCGAATAAGGCTATCGATGTATTTTAATAGCTGTTAACGGACAGCTGTCTCCCGTTAGCGGACAAATTTTCGGTTCCATTATTGACAGGTTTTAGAGGTGAAAAACCCCGAGCAAAATTTTGTATCCCGTTATGGAGTTCGTGGAATATACGCAACGTTTTTTTTTATTTGAACTTGATAATGTTATTATTTTACTGTAAATACAAATGGTGATTCGACCGGAGTTTCATCTATAACCCTTATAGCAGGGATGCACAACTTCTGACGCGTCGCCCAAATGTGGCCTACAAAGAGATAACCTTTGCCGGTGAAAGCAGGGCCATGCATTATGGGGCTTCCTGGCCGAATGATGCATTGAGTTGAACAAAGGCGAGCCCTTCAAGTTGGACAAAATTGATGTTAATTGCTATGCGAAGTCCCCGCTGTGGTGGTCGAGTGGTCATAGTGACGGACTCACATCGCGGAGACATGGGTTTGAGCCCCACCATCGCCACAGTGGTGGTCGGCTGAAGTTGGTTTTCTGTGGTTCCCAACTTCGAGGTACAAATGAGAGCCGATCTCCCCGTTAAAAAGTTTCGCCACACAGAGACAAACAGTACAAATATTCAACCATCACACTTCACTTCTGAAATATAGATGGCAGCACTGAAAAATAAGACACAACACTAAATAAACACTCAGACTGTTAGGTACACACACTTACACTTCCGGTCACGGCCCCACAAGGGATGGGCTGGCAAGGCTCCAGCCCTGGGGCCCGGGATGATTTTCATTATTTTTTTGTTTTTTTACACTATAAATCCACCATAGAGGGGCCCGTGAAAGTCTGGTCAGGGGGGGCCCGCAGAAGATCCTAGCCTAGGGGTCCTACTCTAGGATGTGGGGGCCATGCTTCCGGCACAACTTTCTAGGTAGTAAATTGTCGATGGCGATAGACCTGAGTTGTGTCGGTTTAAAAGAAAAAAAAAAAAGGAAGACTATGCAAAGAGTCGTCTGAGGAACCTACTCATGCACTAGAGAAGATCTCCTGCCCCGGACAATGCACGGTTGATTCCCATGCGGAGAGAGTCCTGCGTAAAACATGCATAATAACATTGGGTTGTGTACCGCGATCGGTAGCCATCTGACCATTGTGGCAACGCAATATCCCTCGAGATTGCTGTTGTGACGCGCGCGCCCTCTCACGTTTCGGTATGATATTCTCATGTATCTGTATAATATTCCAGAGTCTTCTTGTTGTTGTTATAACCGTCGCGGGCACGTACAATTTCTAACTGAATAAATGTTAATTATTTGTTAACTCTCTCTCTTGCGCACTATTATTTTATATCCGGAATAATCTAAGACCTCAAACTAAACCATCAATGGGCTCTCCTGCTCTCTCGACTTAGTTTGGAGTAGTCACTTAGTACAAGTAAAAGCCCGTTATTACGACAGTACACATTCAGAAGGAAAATTATCGATGCAGCATGCAACTCGACACGGATTGGCTAAAAAAACCTGCCTGAAAATCAGGTTTTTAATACTAGGCACCCATTTTTGAGCAAGAGTCTGGCATCCGTATTTTGTCGCTGTAGTCAATTGCTGTTCTTACTTCCCCTCGAAATTTCAGGCTGACCTATTCACCATTTTTGAGGGAAGTGTGACGTCAGTATTATCGCTGTATCCAATTGCGTTGTTCCCTATCCTGCTGTTTTTTAAGGGTTAGACGTCACTTGGAGCGGCTATCAACCAGTTTTTTGTTCAAAGATGGAGGATGATGAGTCTTGCCTTTACAGATTGCTTCAATTTTAAAATGATGATTCGATGAGTATTTCTAGCCAGATGGATGGGACTCAGGAAAATCACTGAGGTCAGGGCATTAAGCTCTTAAGACGGCCCTGCCATAATACCCCATCTTTCAGGGAAAGGGGAGTGGGTTTGATATCTGTTGGGAAACCGGATGGCGATTGGATCTCAAAACCCCAACATTGCTACCTCTCAGTGCTCAACTGCATTCAGGATGAAATTCGTTGTTCTTACGGATTTCCGATATTGTTTGGAAAAATTTCCCTTTGTCATTTTATGCAACGTGACCTGTTAATGAATGGCTATTTTTCCTCCATGAAAGGACTATGGAAATTGACGGAACGGCAAAAGCAACGACTGAGATGGAGAAGGCAAATCAGATAGAAGTCTCGGGCGGAAGTGGTAATAACGATGGGAACACGAACGAAGAGGAAGCCATGGAAGTAGACGCCACCGGAGTCTTATTCGGTAAATCGAGAGCCGAGAGTTTCGTCGACGGCAAACCCAGTGTGCCTATGGAATATCATCAGATCGTGGCGCTGTGGTCTTGCGACAATTCAGTTGGAGCCATCGAAGTCATTCCCGCTCTTTCGAAGGTGAGAAACATTAATTAAAACTCCGGACACAACCAGCAGTAGTCATTGGATCTCAAAAAAATAAGACCTACCGGTTTTGTCAATAACTACGCATTGCTGAACACGAGTATCCTATTGACAAAACTGAAAGAATAGGAATTTTTAAGCTCTCTCATGAGAAAATTTCAGAGGTAACAACGGTATTGCGCATACCGCAATACCGTTAGTTGGTCTGCCGTACGGATGAAATTAGATTTGTTGGTGAAATCTATGGAGTTAAATTCGAGATCGACCACCACCGGATAAGGTCGCTTCACTTTTTTTTTTTACTTTAGCTTCTGTCGATTGCATTAGGGCAGTGGTTCCCAAAGTGTGGGTCGTGAAAGATATTCCAAAGTAGAAAAGTCTAAATAAAAAATTTATTTTCATTTTTCGCAGCGTAAAAAGAAATGTCAAAACAAATGCCTTTCTGAGCTCCTTACCTCGTAAGTTATCAGAAAATGAAATTTTATACGAGGTTATTTGGATTAAATGTCTACGTATAAGGAATGATATTAGAAATCACTAACCACCCCCCCCATCCCCCAAAATGTCATATCTTCGTTAACCATTTAAGCGGCACAGCAGAAATCATCTAACCCCCTTCAAAATGTCATATCCTCTATAATGAAGTGGGCTTTCTTCCGATTTTCAGCAGGTGCAAACCAAGGGGTATAGAGAAAAGTGTTTCATTGAAAAACAAACTTATGCATGTTGCCCAGTTGATAATCGGTTCTCTAGCCCCGACAGCCCTCCCCAACCTTCAAGTATTTAGCAAGTTAACTTGCAATTTTTTTAGCTGAACAGCGGGCACTATCGTTCAAATTTATTTTCGAATATTTTTTTTATGACCATGAAATAGTAGTTTGATGTTCATTCTCGGGTGCCCTGTAAACCTAGCGTTCAAAAGGACTATGCACCAGGGTGTTCATGTACACTGGGAGATTGGGAAACCCCGTTTCAAAAGGCCGCAAAGCTGTTTCCGCACCGGGCCGCTAAATACTTAAGCCCATGTCTGATACACCTCATACATTTCTCATTTTATAACAAAAGAGCATTGCCAACTAAAAATATTTCTTCCCCCAATTCATCACTGATTACGCAGTGGTAGATGAATTGGAACTGAGAGGAAAAAGCGTTCCGAAAAATGCTTTCGAGACATTTATTTCAAAAATCGGGAATGCCCCAGTTTTCCGGGATATGTAGGGGATGGGTCGCCGATACATTTCCTGTCAAACAAAAGGGCGTTGTTGTTCAAAAAGTTTGGGAACCACTGCATTAGGTTATCCGGTTCAAATGTCCAAATTTTCAGCCGTTCCTACACTTTACAAGAAGTTTGAGAAGAAAAGAAGAGTATTTCGAAAGCAACACTGAAACATTATATAAAAAGAAAAAAAAAAAATCCACCAAAACACACCACTACACAGTATTATTTTGGTTGCCCGGATGAAAAATGACCAAATCACCGTATCACGCGATGGAGCCGGACCACACATTTATTTTGAGAATGTTTCTTTGCAGTTCAAAACTTTACGGGACTTTCTGAGCCCTAGATTCGGTAAACCTGCGGACAGATGGAATGTTGCTTCATCTGAAAAAATGATCAGGTTCACCGTCGATGAGAGCACAAAAAAATTTGCGCTTTCTCCCATGGTGATACCATTTTCTCTTTGTTTGCTCGTGACAATGGCAGCACACAAAATGACGCTCTCGGGAAATTTGTCGCCAAAACCTCAGTGTTGGAAGGTCAGTATTTTCTAATATCGGTACCCTATATTAGAAACTACTGATTAGTGATTTTTAATCGCTGTTTGAAATCAGTGGCATTTGATCCGGGCACCCTGGACATAAAAAAAAAAAACCACTTCTCTTATTACAAAGAGGACGGGAATCGAGCGGTGTGGTCAACGCCATTGTCCTTCAGCAGGGATACCACAGAGTAAGAATAATATCTTTATTTTTATATCTTTAGTCTATGAGGTATACTATACTCTCAAGAGCGCAACTCCACCATCGCACATACGATAATAGGACTCTAGACAATATAGCTTTAAGTTGTCAACCGTAGTCACTCTGAAGTTTCACAATCGGGATTTCGGAAACTCCATTCGGCCAGCTGAGCGCGTACTGGAAATTTTAGTTTTCGGTGTCGAGCGCATTTTCGCGTCTTTCAAAAAGAATGATATAATGATTTGTGATGTTACAATGTATGTTGACACGCGTATCAAGGGGGACGGACGGACTTGTGGGTCTGGTCGCCCCCCCCTCCCCGAAATGTGAGAAAATGACCGAAAAAGCAAATCCATTGTTCTGTCACTTTGGTCCCCCCCCCCCCCGAACGAAATTTCTGGTTACGCCCTTTTGAGTCATCTCTGCATGAATGAATGCCAGAAGTTTGCAACTGGACTTATCCCGTTGCCGAGATCCCGTCCAGCCGAGCTTCGTGGCAGAGCCCGAGGGTAAACTCTGCAGGAGGCGCGTATTCAACGATTTCGTTGCATCAAAAATTATCTAAAGCCAAGAAATTGAACCGTTCACAAAATCCTTTACGGACTTGAATATTGTTATACTAGATGCACAAATAAAATGGCGATATACTTGCCATCTACTTGCATGAGTATGTGTTTTTCAGTGGTTTTTCTCCCCCCTTTTTGATGTATTGTTTTATTTTTTACAGTATAGCCAAATATTCGACCTGTATGATAAGTGGAGCAAACATAGGAAAGAGTGGATCGGTTCTCTGGTGTTTTTCCACACGGTGAACGATGCTTACGAAATGACGAGCACGATACCTAACATGATGGTCGGCGGACGATGGCCCCTGAAAGCTCTCAACATGGGGATGCTACTCCAGTTTATCTCGGATACCGAACACGCGCTCGAGGCAAGCCTCAGGGACGAGCCCACCATCGTATCCATCGACAACATGCCGTCGGATACCCCAATTAGCATCGTGAGGTCGCTCTGTGAAGATTTCGGAACAGTGGTGAGTGTCGAGCAGCCGGAAATCTGCAAAGACGGTATGGATAAGTCGGTGAAGAGAGGCGTCACCACCAGATTTCTAGTTGGCTTTGCCAAGTGCTCCGAAGCTTACGCCGCTTGCACTATGCTTGACTGCCGGAAGGAGTTCGAGGCTAAGCTCGGGTTGAAAATTTTAAACACGAAGAAATCGCAACTGATCCACAAAGAAACCTCCAGAAACGACTTGTTGCTCTGGAATCGAGATTAAGCAGCAAACACCTCATCATCGCGTGGACGGGCAATTTCGACGCCAGTTTGTTAGAGTTTAGTTATATTATCGTAGAGTAGATAAAAATAGATATGGAATTCCAACGAGAGCAAATGTAATTTTTGAGTACAGTTTCAGTCTGCGATTTTTTTAAATTCCACTATAATGCACTGTAGATCCGTACATCCAGGGTGATGTGTCGGAGGGGTTGACTTATTATTTATTAATGGTCACTGCGCTGTCCCGTATGTCTTGTGATAGTATCGGGCTCTTTGAGGGAAAGGGGGTCGATCGCCCGATCCAAACCTGGTCAGAGGTGTCGACATGAAGTAAACATTGAGGGAGGCTGAAAATCACCATTCATCCCGTATATACGGTACTCAAGCTCGTACGCAGGAGGTGGAATGTTGTTACATTGCATTGTACAGGGCGTCCATAATTAAAAGACCCTATTTTAAAGTAGCTTACAGACGAAACCAGTCATCAGAAAAGAGTGAAATTTTGCGGAGGACTTCATGAAGCGATGGGAATTTGTTTCATCGGGGGGGGGGGGATTAGTTGCACATGTCACCATCAGGGGGCGTTTCACTTTGAATGCCTGTAGTAAACATGTAAATTTATGTGATGTCAGCAGCAGCTGTTATAAAACCCAGAAACATTCGCGGAGATCTTGTTTCTCAATATGTTTGCTGCTCACAATGACGATAAGTTTACGAGATCGCGCTTTCTTGGTCAGATTCTTTTACCAAAACAGCAATTCCGCAGTAATTGCTCTACGGAAATATCGGACTTGGAAGAGGATTCGAAAAGGTCCAATGAATGTTAGAAACCTTCGGAGTATGATAACGAAATTTGAAACTACAAGGATCGTTGGCTGTTCGTCCTTCAAGGGGAAGAAAACCCGTGTCTATAGCCGCAGTACAAGGAGGTTTCGATTCGGGTAGAAGAGGACGGAGCTTCAAATTCTAGTGGTTACATTAGTGTCAGGCGCGTAGCACAGGCATTGGATAGGCCACGTTCAACTGTCAATAAGATCATGTGGAATATCCTCCGATATTACCCGTACAAACGTTCACTTGTGCAACGGTTGCTTCCACATGATTATGACGCTCGACTCCAGTTTGTAGCTCGCGTTGAAGTCGATTCAGAATGACCTTGAATATCCTCTGGACAGACGAAGCGCATTTTCACTTGGATAGCGCAGTCAATACTCACATACATCGCCCGTTCACAGACTCAGTAGCTCGCTCGCCCGCTCACTATATATATATATATTTCTCTCTGTAACGGACTCACTAACTCGTTCGATCACTCCCTCCACTCACTCAATCGCTCCCTCACTCACCCGCTCATGGACCCAACAGATCCCTTCTCCCGATAGACAGAGGTTAATAATTCCGTTAAAAATCGAAGAAAACTGTTTTCATTTCACGAAAATCTGATATTTTATATTTAAAAAAATCCGTTCTCCCGATATTTATAATTGGAAGGTTCCTCGCTTACTCATTCCCTCACTATTACGTTCGCTCACTCCCTCACTCGCACAACAACTCACTCGCTCACTCACTCACTCTCTGGCTCACTCACTCGCTCATGGACTCAGTAGCTCGCGCTCACTAGCTCCGTCACTCAATATTTCACTAGCTCACTGACTCAGTAACTTCATGACGAACTGTTGTCGGTGAATTTTCCGTCGTTGAATTGCTGGTTGGTGAATTTTCCTAGCGGTGAATTTCCTGGCAGTGAATTGTTGTCGATGAATTTTCCGTAAACCGTGTGTTCCGACAGTATCAAATCTAAGCACAACATCTTATATATAAATATGAAAGTATGTATGTATGTATGTATGCTCTTTATACAAATCTACAGTTTTAGACCGATCATCGCCAGATTTTGCATATATACCAAACAGGACCGGGATTGAACCGTAGGCTACTTTAAAAGTTCGTCAGAGCTGGGCAAATGCCCGAAATGGGCAAAAAACTGTCGGGCAACAATGGTTTTGGGGCCTCAACAATTACTTTCGGAACGTTTACTTTGGTTACCGTGGTTTCCAACAATGCGTTTCAGACGTGAATATATGCCTTTACAATGGTTTGCCACACCTTTAATTCTATTATTATAACAGTTTATTCATTTATAACGGTTTGTCACATTTCCAATCCTCCCAGTAATTGAAGAAAACCCGGGAAGCGCCGGGTATTTTTGCTTGCCTGTATACAGGGTGTCCTGTAAGTGCTAATACGGCCTTTATCTCATCAACCGCCCATCGTATAGGTATAGTTACAATTTAAAAAATGCGTAAAAGGCGTTTGAATAATATTCGCTGCACAAGCTGGACGTATGACGTCGCTAACAACAGAGAACAACAACTACGCTGACAAAACTGGGAATAAAAATGTTCAACGCCAACTGATGAACTCAATGCTTGCCTCAAATCATCAACACTCTGGCACCAAGTTAAAAAATTATCATTATCTACCAACATGCGAGTTCAACTGCAAAATGACTCAGCACTGGTATAATTTTCACATCAGTTGACCAACCAGTAGACCCAAGCACTGGACCGATTACGTTCCCAAATGGATTTTGCCAGTTGTTAAACTCAGTTCAAGAACTTGCAGACAAAGTCTTCCCAAAAATTCAACAAAATGACCAAAACCATGAGTGGCTTTCTGAGAGCGATTCTGGCACCGAAAAATGACAGTGTGAACAAGATCAACGAAAAAATCCTGAAAATTATTCCAGGAGACTCCACATCTTACAAATCGGTTGACACTGTCACAGACATTTAGTTCTGTATCCTGCAGAATTTCTGAACTCCTTTGGATATTCCGGGTGTGCCACCATACAACTTGACCCTCAAAGTCGGATCACCTGTAATGCTTTTAAGAAATTTGGAGACACCGATACTCTGCTATGGCAACAGACTCTGCGTGAAGAAATTGCACAATTACATCATCGAAGCAACGATTCTACTAATTGGATGTGCCAAAGGAGAAGACGTCTTCATTCCACGTACCCCAATTATGACCGAAGAAATGCCATTCACTTTCAAGCGATTACAGTTCCCGATTCGTTTAGCTTTTGCCATGACAATCAACAAAGCGCAAGGCCAGTTGTTAGCAGTGGCAGGTATCAACTTACTTGAGCCCTGTTTTTCACACGGACACCTTTTCGTCACCTGTTCGCGTGTGGTAATAGAAAAAATTCGTACATCTACACACCAGATGGAAAAAGAAAAAATATTGTGTATCCACAAGCGATTACCTCAAGTTTTTCATTAAAATATTTAAAAATGTGAAAGTAATTTTCTCTTAGGGCCCTTTCACACGGAGCGGATGCGGATGCGGATGCGGACGCGGGTCCGGAAGAAGTTTTAACAATTGGAATATACTGCGCCTTTCAGACGAGCCGAAAAATCTCCGCACCTAGGAAATGTTCATGCGGGTCCGGACGTCGTCCGCATGTGTCAAAACCTAAGTGCGGGCTCCGCATCCGCACATAGAAGTTTTGACAATAGGTTTATTCGGAGCTATTCAGACGATGCGGATGCGGAGCGAATTCGTCCGCATCTTTGGCTACTTTTTGAAGGTGATTTTTCACGGAATTTTTTTAATTATTTGCCATAAGTACCCTTAAAAACACCATATGATGGTCCCTGCTCATTAATACAAGTATATAATGTACCTACATACGTGTATCCCTTCGTTTCCTTCTGAGATTGAGATATAGAAACTTTAACTGCCTTTTGTCCATATTTCACAACTTTATATAATAAAACCTGCCAACAACGGCCACTGACGGGACCAAAACTATAAGCCATTACGAATATTTAATTGACTACATACTTTAATAACTTTTAAATTTAATTTAAAAATTTTAATTTTTTTCTTTTTAAATTTTTAAAATTATTTAAAAACATAAATATCTGAAATATTATTTTAAATATTTGTTATGTTTTTAAATTTCTAATCTTTTAATTTTTTTAAACTTTAAAAAAAATACTTTTATTAAACAACGTTATCCACGTACGGTGCTCACTCAGAGCCGGATTAAGACGTTTGAAGACCCTAGCGCTTGAATAGTTTTGGTGGTTCCCCCCGAATACCTACAAGTTTATTTTACTAAATATTTAGTCTATAAACTGAAAAAATGAAATTTTATATTTCAGAAATGACTAATCTAAGGATGGGATTTCACTCTAAAAGGTTTATGAAAGTTATTTTATAAAACTTGAAAAAAGCAACTAATAAATTGCAAGTGCAACCGATAATTTTATTAGTTGCTTTTTTAAAAGAATTATTATAAAATTTTCATAGTGTAATCCGTACTTGAGGCCGGGATTATACTATAAAGTTTTGTAAAAGATCTTTTATAAAAGTTAAAAAATTCAACCAATAGGCGCATCGGTTGCATTCAAGCAAATGCAACCGGTGATCTTAATGGTTGAATTTTTCACGTTTTATCAAAGAGCTTTTACAAAACTTTTATAGTGTAATCCCGGCCTAAGACAGAATTGTGATGTGAATATTTCTAAGCACAGACATTTTGAAAGTTCCCCCCCCCTTTTTTTTCATACTTGCAAATTCTTTGATATTTGCTGAATTTTTTTTTTTTTTTTTTTTGGAACATCGAATGTTTTGGATGTTTTTGGATTGGATTTTTCGAACATTGAATGTGTTTTTGGAATTTTCTTTCATATTTTTCCGAAACGACTGATTTTTTTTCAAAATTTTTTGAAAATATTTTAAGATATTTTCTCCCATCGACTACTTGTGAGGATCGGAATAGAGGCATCTTTAGGCTCAATGATAAAAACCACCAAAGAATGCCTCTAGGCTGCCTATGGGCACTGAATCAGGGGTGAAGGAGAAAAATAATTACAAAAATTGCGAAAAAACAGTTTTTATGCACGAATTTCGAACTAAAGATGCGGGCGATTCGTCCGCATCTTCAGCGCTCGTTTGAAAGGGTATGCGGACCCGCGTCCGCATCCGCGTCCGCATCCGCTCCGTGTGAAAGGGGCCTTACTTGATGCAGAAATTTTTTTGATTAAGAAGTAATTAATAAGCTATACATATATAAATTTTTTACGGGGCGGGCAACGTCGCCGGGTATCAGCTAGTATATAAATGTGAAAGTATGTATGTATGTATGCTCTTTATACAAATCTACAGTTTTAGACCGATCGTCGCCAGATTTTGCATATATACCAAACAGGTCCGGGATTGAACCGTAGGCTACTTTAAAAGTTCGTCAGAGCTGGGCAAATGCCCGAAATGGGCAAAAAACTGTCGGGCAACAATGGTTTTGGGGCCTCAACAATTACTTTCGGAACGTTTACTTTGGTTACCGTGGTTTCCAACAATGCGTTTCAGACGTGAATATATGCCTTTACAATGGTTTGCCACACCTTTAATTCTATTATTATAACAGTTTATTCATTTATAACGGTTTGTCACATTTCCAATCCTCCCAGTAATTGAAGAAAACCCGGGAAGCGCCGGGTATTTTTGCTTGCCTGTATACAGGGTGTCCTGTAAGTGCTAATACGGCCTTTATCTCATCAACCGCCCATCGTATAGGTATAGTTACAATTTAAAAAATGCGTAAAAGGCGTTTGAATAATATTCGCTGCACAAGCTGGACGTATGACGTCGCTAACAACAGAGAACAACAACTACGCTGACAAAACTGGGAATAAAAATGTTCAACGCCAACTGATGAACTCAATGCTTGCCTCAAATCATCAACACTCTGGCACCAAGTTAAAAAATTATCATTATCTACCAACATGCGAGTTCAACTGCAAAATGACTCAGCACTGGTATAATTTTCACATCAGTTGACCAACCAGTAGACCCAAGCACTGGACCGATTACGTTCCCAAATGGATTTTGCCAGTTGTTAAACTCAGTTCAAGAACTTGCAGACAAAGTCTTCCCAAAAATTCAACAAAATGACCAAAACCATGAGTGGCTTTCTGAGAGCGATTCTGGCACCGAAAAATGACAGTGTGAACAAGATCAACGAAAAAATCCTGAAAATTATTCCAGGAGACTCCAGATCTTACAAATCTGTTGGCACTGTCACAGACACAGCGCAGACAGTTATGTATCCTGCAGAATTTCTGAACTCTTTGGATATTCCGGGTGTGCCACCATACAACTTGACCCTCAAAGTCGGAGCACCTATAATGCTTTCAAGAAATTTGGAGACACCGAAACTCTGCAATGGCACCAGACTCTGCGTGAAGAAATTGCACAATTACATCATCGAAGCAACGATTCTACTAATTGGATGTGCCAAAGGAGAAGACGTCTTCATTCCACGTACCCCAATTATCACCGAAGAAATGCCATTCACTTTCAAGCGATTACAGTTCCCGATTCGTTTAGCTTTTGCCATGACAATCAACAGATCGCAAGGCCAGTTGTTAGTAGTGGCAGGTATCAACGTACTTGAACCCTGTTTTTCACACGGACAGCTTTACGTCGCCTGTTCGCGTGTTGGTAATCCTAAAAATTTGTACATCTACACACCAGATGGACAAACAAAAATATTGTGTATCCACAAGCGATTGCCCGAAGTTTTTAATTAAAATTATATTATTAATAATAATCATAAAATTAAAATAATTAAAATTAATTAAAAAATGAAAGTAATTTTTTCTTACTTAATGCAGAAATATTTTGATTAAGAAATAATTAATAAGCTATACATATATAAATTTTTTACGGGGCGGGAAACGTCGCCGGGTATCAGCTAGTGCTAAATAGCACAAGATGCAAATATAAACAAGCCACGGAATAGTTTGGGTAAAAAAATTAATGGTATTTTTTCCTCAACCTAAATGGAAAACAATTATGCACTAATCGAAAAAAAAAAAATTTAAAAACGCACAAAATTCGTATAACACATTTCGGCGAGCAGAAGTCAGAAGATGAGGCGTCAAAACATTGGTATGATTCATATATTTGTAGGAATTGAAACTCAATTTTTACCAACATTTTAATTTTCCTGAATAATCAGTCGATATGTAACCTTTTTTCCATCTCGCACCCCCAAAAGTGCTCTCCCGCACCCCCGGTTGGGAACCACTGCTCTACACGAAGAGGAAAAAGCACCAATCGTGAAAGAAAATAACTGATCTTGGTTTTTCCAACGGGATTGAATATTCAAAAAACAGCTCCTTCTGAAAAAACCTGCAACCCTCTGCTGAGGAAGAATTTTGCATTCGTTGTTTATTTGGCGCGTAGCTCACCATTACAAAAATGACATCTCACAAAAATTCAAAACATTATAACTCATTAAATATTCTTCTTATCCCAAAACGGAAAAAACACTTTTCCATATTAGTTTTTCACAAAGAATCACGTGTGCAAAATTATTGAGCGGTCGATGGTTACCACACTGTATATTGTTCCGGATAATGTCCCACAAGACTCGAGATTGCAAAACAAGAAGTGGTTCGACGGACAAACACAGATTTATTTACAGAACAGCTATTCACACACGTATTTACAGGCTAATCAGAGAGCTAACAACTTTCTCGCTCAAGTTCAATTTTCGTCGAATCTCTATCTTCTGAGCTCTCTCTTGCGATCGCCTTATATTTATAGCTCCGGTCGAAACTTCAAAAAAAAGAACATTCCACAAATTTCTATTTCATAGTACTAGGTTTGTGGCGCCACTGTCTGGATGGGCGTAACCTTCTGGAAGCTTCTGTCTAACCCTCCACCAGTTCTTCGCCAATAGCACGCCAATGCGCAATACCGAAACCGGTATCAACAGATATCGATATATAGGTCGTAACAATATTTTTTTCATGGTGATCAAATACTTACAGGTGCATTTCTTTTATTGGTACAATACTAACAACGCCGATTCACAGAAGACACGTCATCAACGGTATAAATTTGGTGGCAAATGAGGAAATCCCTTAGAAACTATACTATTTCTTGTTCGGCAGAATAGTGCCGCATCGAAATTTCGCTATACATATGTAAGGGGCTGTTCAAGTATTACGTAAGCAGATTTTTAGCCATTTTTGCCCCCCCCCCTTTGTCAGCAAAATTTCATCAGCTCTGCCCCAACCCCCCTAACGAATATTGGTATCAGAGACGTACACGGGGGGGGGGGGCACGAGTTCCTCCTATGCCACCCCCCCAGACGATACGATCAAAAATTTATTTTTTAATGCAAAAAGTATTAAAAAAATTAGAATTTCGGAAGAAAATACCTTTACCAAGTTCTGTTTATACCAGTGCTAATTGAAGGCTAACAACTCAAAATTTATTTTTAAGAAATTCATTGCGACCCACCCTCTAAGCCATATATGCTAAACCCATGGTCCGCTCGCGGACCAAATGTTTCCCTCGGGATTATCTGATGTGGCTCACCTAAATCTTGTAAAAATGAACTAAGCAGCTTTAACTAAGATCTAAGATAAGATTAACTCCCATCCAGTGACATATGGCCCAATTCCAGAGCATTTGAACGGCCTGTGGCACATTTTCAGATCACTTAAGTGACCCGCTACACAGTTCCAGAACACTTAAGCACTCCGTGGAACATTTAGAGATCCCTTGAGTAACTTGATACAATTTTAGAGCACTGAAGTAGGCCCCCACCCCCAATGCAGTTCTACGTCACTCAAGTTACCCGCGGCACATTCCCAGATTAATCAAGTATAATCCGTGGCATAATTACGGATCACTTGATTGACGCGCGACACAGTTTCAGATCACCTGAAGGATCCGCGGGACTTATAGAGATCATTAAAGTGTCTCTGTCGAGGACTTATCAATAGGGAGAATGTTAGTTCAGATGCAAACAAACTACACAAAGGTTTTTTTTCGTTTTTGGCACACCGAGCAAGATGCCATTAAGAATATTTCATATTTTTATAAAGGGTGGATGATGACGTAAGCATCATTCAACCCCCCCCCCTTTGTCATCAAAAGTAAGCAAACCCGAAACGCCCTTCCCCCCATCGATGCGGACGTAATTCTTGAATGACCCCTAACGCGTAAATAGCATTGAAAAAAAGTGCGTGCAATGTTTTTCCGAAGTGTGTGACTGCTGTGTTGTATCTCTTAATACATACTATCTGTTCATATTTGCCACAGTGGATGTCTGTAGCAATACACCTTATCTGTCCATGTCGGTGTGACATAGTGAGTGTCTGAAGATGTAAATTCGCCCTTAAGTGGTCTTCGCTGTTTTTTTCGAACATTTGGGTAAAAAAGTGGAAAACAATCACAATCGTCTCGCGTCATGACAACGATTAAATCAATTTCGTTCACCAGGTCAAATGGAGTACGAAAACGTTACGAAATCAACCAGGAAATACAATAAATAAATGAAAGAATAAATGTTTTCAGAATCTTTCCCTGACCTCCTTGTTTCTCCTCCTTTATTATTATTCTGTCCACTTTTGTTTGTCTTCACTGACGGACATATTTCTCAGAGACAATGGATGACTCGGTGCTACTTGTTGACCCGATGCTTTGACATCTCCATACATTTATGCGTTTCGACAAAATATACGTAATCTCTCTCTCTGACATCCTATATTTTGGGTGAAAAAACATTCGTTTTTTTTTTCTTATTGTTTCGGTATGAACTTGAAATCTTATGAGTACGTATTTGTGATTTCGTACGAATATCATAGTTATTTGAATTGCCAGTTTTAAGAAAGGAATAAGTCCAAGTATTATCAAGTTTTTTAGGAAATCGAAAAAAAAAAATAGGTGTGTGTGTGTGTGTGCGCGGTACATTAACTTCTTAAACCTAAAGCTGTTTCAAGGGCCTAAATCTGTCTCTAGAGCAGTAATTCCCAAACTTTTTTTAGGCCATGCCTCACCAAAGCATGTCCGAAATCTTGATGTTCCCCCGTACTTTTGTCGGGATATCCCTCTTTTCCCCGATGAACTTCATAGTGCCATAACAAAGTTTTTTTTAATGTAAGAACCATTTTTTTTTTGCTTTGCCTCCTTAAAGTTTAAAACGAGGGGTCCTCCCCTCCACTCTACCATTTCTGTCTGCTTTTACTTGGTCAAAAGCAGTGGTTCTTAATCAGGGGTCCTGGGAGAGTCTTCGGTGGAGGGGGTTCCGTGATCTTGGATGAGAAAACAATCAATTGCATTAGCATAAGCTTTGACTGCCGGCGTCTAATTGGGAATAAGGGAGTGTTAGGTTGTGGTATGCTATTTCTTTCAAACATTTCCCCCGTAGCTGAGTGACGGGCATCTTTAGGCTGGGACCTGACTACGGCGCGGTTGCACGCGGTTGAAGTTGAGGGGGGGGGGGAAAGGCATCATCTATAGTTTTATTCTGTCAACGCACAGATACAACTGCAACCGCTGAGCGCGGTTTTTTCAACCGAGAAAATCCACATTTTTTTGGACGGTTGGGGTAACCGGAAAGCTGCCATCATGTATTGGGAAGGCTTGAGCTCCCTGATGACGGTTCGGCTGGACCTACGGTTGCTCTCTTCCATTGTCTATTAAGTGGTTTGACAAGGAGGGTGATGGGATTTCGGATGCACTGGACAAAGGAATTGCTCTCCTTCTCAGGTTGCCATAAAAATGAGGGCAAAAGACAAATTCGAAGAACTGTATAGTGAAGTTCTATTCGACAGAAGCTAATTCTTTGTTTGGCGCTTTTGCACTGATAACAATAAAAAAAACCAAGGAACAAAAAATTAAATTTTTCTAACTAGTGAAATTTTTTTGCTTTCCTATATGAGCATACATTAAAACTCGGTTATAATGACATTCATAATGACATTCATTCATGATTACGCTAAAACCGAGATGTATATTTTAGAGTCTCTTGAATGAAATGCATTGGATCCCGATTATAACGTTTTAGCAAAAAACCAATTAGTTACCTCATCCAAAAGAGGACAAATTACCACGGGGCCCAACCATTTCTAATGAATTCATAAAAAATTAGAAGTAAAAATAATCAGACATCTGCAGGAATATATTTTTATATTTGCAAATTCTCCATATCAAACTTTTGAAACGTTTATTAAAAGCCTAAGTATGAACCGGGGAGGAAATACGTCCCTAAGAGCTGCATTGTGTGTGTTTTGCTTTCATTATTCTGTCTTTTTGGTATTTATTTTTGTATCGTATATGAATGTGGCTGTCTATCTGTTGTTTTTGCAATGAAAAAAAACCCATCTAGGCCAGCGGTTCTCAACCGGTGCTCCGTGTGAACTCCCAAGGGCTCCGCGGCCCTCGAGGAAAATAAAAAAAGAACCAGTAAATTTGAAAAAAATAATTATTGATATTTTTGAATAAAAATAAATCGGTAACTTTGATGAATAAATAAAAAATAGGCCTACGGGGCTCCGCCATAGAAATTATATACTGGAAAGGGCTCCGTGGGTCAAAAAAGATTGAGAACCGCTGATCTAGACAAAACGTTGTATGCGGGTAATATCGGAGAGTGCACTAAGACAATTTTCACACTTACCGTTCTTTTCAAGTAGTTTTTCATTTACATACACACACAAAGCCGCAACTAGGGAGAGCGGGTCCACTGTATCGAGTGCTGAACTAGGGGGGCGCCGAATTGCCCCTTTAACACCACTCCTAACCTTTCCTTACACGGGGACGCCAAAAGCTTGCTAGCTCCAGTTAAAAAAGTATCCAGCTGCGGCCCTGTGTGTACCTTAAACCCTGCAACATATATACTGATGTACACGGCCACAACGACATGCGTGGTCAGCCGGGGCAAGCACGCATTTTGGCGCCCCCTTTTCATATTGAAGGAGAGAAGAAAGGTTAACGTTTGCGCTCCTGTCTGGCTCGGAGTTCGGGGCATCAGTCAGTGCCGTCTTAACGCATGGGCCCACCCGAGCACGGCCCGGGTGCCTCAAGAGAAGAGGGGCCTCCCAAAAATGAGATCCGATTGAAATTTTCAAGGATTTACCATGAAGGGCCTCCTAAAAACAACTTGGCCCGGGGGGGGCCCATAATACTCTTAAGACGACCCTGGCACCAGTCCCACCTGCTCCTCTCTAGTTGCGGCCCTGATGTCGTATGTACAGGGTGTTAAGCGGGCCGGGGTAGCAAGTTCAGAGGGGCGGCAAATTTGAGTAATTCATGGTCAAGAACTTTAAATTATAACGTGAATAGGGGGCAGAGCAATTCGAATAGCCAGCACGTGGCGAAGCCATAAATCTGTGTCTGGAAACAGATTTAGTGTGAAGCATGTAAATATGCATGTGAAAATGTATGCATCCAAATGAACATTTTTGGGAATTAAAAGATCTAATGAGTATCATAATGTTTTTAAAAAAAAATTGATTTTTTACAGTTTTTAAGACATGAAATTCAGAAATTTCATTCCAATTTCCTATCTGAATTTTTTTTTTCCTGACCATCAAAAGAAATATATATTTTTTTAAATAGGAGAAAATAATTTTATCCTTGACTTTTTTTTTTGGTCATATGGGGTTTCCCAAAATTACAATTATTGTGCTTAATTTCCATTAATTAGAAATTTAATTAATTGGAAATTCACTTTAATTACAAAGAAAAGCGTGCTAAATTCATGGCCAATAATTTTCTTCAAGCCAAAACTTCAAAAATATGTTACTTAAATAGTTTTTTAATATATATGTTATTTAAATTAATTATGATGATTCTAGTTATCATATATAAAAAAATTTGTGCGATTTGGTCACGAATCGTAAAAGCATCAAAAATGGGTCAACTTGTAGGCTGTCTTTCTTCAACTCTGAATTAATTTCAAATGGCAAATATTGTTACAGAAAATTAAATTTCATTACATGAATATTTTTATTAGTATATACAGTAAAACCCCTCCTTTCTGTGAACACGGACAGGACAAAAAAATTAAATACATATGTAAAATGGGTGACCGTTAAAAAGAGGTTTGAAATTCATACTTTTATATATTATACAACTGTAAATTATTATTTTTCCGTAAAAGAGGGAGTATCCGTTAAGAGGGGGGTTTTACTGCAATGCAGCTTATGAGCACGAATTTGCATGCTAACTGGAGCCAACTTCAGCTTGGCGAAAATAATTTAGCCAATCCCGAGATGTTACGTGACAAATAAAAAAACCCCGGTTGGTAACAGCAGTGTGTGTTTCACGCGAAATTCTACGGTTGCTGATAAGATCAACCGCACCAGCCGAACCGTAGTGTGCCGGCAGCCTTAGAGATGAGTCTGGTACTACCGAGTGCCAACGATAACAATCTACAATCTATAGGAAGTAAAGCCGGAAAATTTGATAAGAAGGGCACTTCGTCGGCATTTGGTAGTACCAGACTCAAAAAATTGCAGACCATGGCCTAACAGCCCGATAAAGCCATATTCTCAATTAACTCATTGTTTGTACATGGCTATATGCATAGTATTATTTTATAAATGAGTTTCCGGACTTCATTTTCATTTTACGGGGTGGGGGGCATGGTCTTGATCTTACTGGCACAACTTTTCCGAGGAACACAAAACATTAAGAATCCTTAGTGAAACCTCTTCCACTGAAAGAGAAAAGTAAAAGGAAGAAAGCGCTCTCTCTCACTCTGATTAGGGGTTAAAAGCGGACGAGACATATGGGGACACGTCGGAAATCGGGACATATGCGGACATTTTATGTTTACCAATAATCAAACGTTACTGGCGAGTAATTCTGGCGATTTTTAAGGTACGTTCTCTGGTCGCGATCGGGTCAAAATCGGACATTTTATGTTTACCGATAATTTAACACTTATTGGCGAATGATTCTGGCGATTTTTCGAGCTACATTTTCTATATGTGTTGAATGGGGGGTGGGGGAGAATAAGTTCCTGGAAAGTTTGAAGAAGAATCAATATATGTCGGCTGCCGACCCCATGGGAGATTGTACTACGAAGAAGAATGAATTGACTGAGAGCTGGGAGGATTAGAGTCAATTGTTGCCTTGTTTTCTTCTGAGAAACGTCATTTTCTAACATTGCCGTCCGTACCTCCAAATACGACTCTTATCCAGCCCATGGATAAAAAAGTAATTTTAAAACTTTGAGAAGGTTTAAATCAAAGGACTTTTAAGAAGGTGTTTTGCAATAATCTCTGCCACAATCGCTGACTTCTGCAAACATAATTTAATACACTAATACACTACATTCCTCATAATTTTTATTCGTGAAGCTTTGCAAAAAGTGACTTACACAGGGGCGCCGTTATCAGACATGGGGCCATCTCAAAAATTTCGAGGCATCGAAAATGTTTAGGACACCCTTAGCCCCGATTTTATATATTTTGTGGGGTGGGGGGAGGGGGAGATCATCAGCTATTATTTCAGAATATGCAGGAATGCTGAGAAATATCCTAACAAAAAATTTTAAATACGCAATAAAATGTAAATTAAAAAATGAATGATAATTCAGTACTTAAAGGTAGTTTCAAAGTAATGAGAGGAAACAATATTCCAGAAACTGATGAAAATTTTAGAATTGAGGAATTAAAAATAACTGTAAGAAATGGATCCAATACCAATGAAAATTCAGAATGAATTAGGAAAATAATAACAGAATTGATTTTTTTTAGAATGAACGGAAGAAAAATTTCTAGAATTGATGAAAATTCGGAATTAATGCAAGACATAATTTAAGAATTGATGGAAGCCTCCAATAAGTTACCGTGAGTGCGGGGCCCGGCGCACCTGCCGCACACCTCTAAGGGCGGCTCTAGACTTACAGAACCATGAATTCCGTTTGGGACGCATTGTAGCCAGATTGCTTTTCAGGCAGAAATTTCGAGTGCTTTGACTCGTAGACTGCTCAACACTAATTTTATTGCCAAAAACTTTTTAGTGATTTCAGGGTAATTTTGAGTGCTGATTCTGTGTGTGAATCTGGCATTATTTGTTTTTCAAACGCTCTAATTTTTAACATAAAGTGAAAACTAAATTTCAGTAGTACTACATAAGCAGCACACAAATCGCATTTCAATCTGCGAGCGGAGTTTACATCACTAGAGAGATTGAATCAATGGAATGAATCAATTTAATTATGAAAAGTAATCAATTTAATCATGAAAAGTAATCAATTTAATCATGAAAAGTAATCAATTTAATCATGAAAAGTAATCAATTTAATCATGAAAAGTAATCAATTTAATCATGAAAAGTAATCAATTTAATCATGAAAAGTAATCAATTTAATCATGAAAAGTAATCAATACATAAATCGGAAGATAAGTCAATACTGATGATACTTAGGGCCGGACTTGGGCAAGTGTGAAGGTTGGCCGCAACCGGGGCGTTAAATGTTAGGGGCCGCAAAAACGTGATGAAAGAAAATACTTTGATTGCATTTTAATTTAAAAACTTCGTTTTCAACAAAGCGAATGCATTTAAACCTCGCTACAACGATACTCAATATAACGATAAATTACTCTACAACGATATTTTTTCAAGCCTTGTTTGAAAATGCCTATACTCTAATGTTAAATTGTTACCTCTCGACATAACGATATATAATCCCTACATAATCTACAACGACATTTTTTCTTGGTCTGCAGAGTCGTTGTATCGAGGTTTCACTGTAGCTTAAAATTTTGTCTAAAACCTTTAAAATTCAGACATCGAACCCTATTCCTCTTGCCTAGGGTTTTCACAAAACCCCTTCCTCCAAGTCAAGTAAAGGATGGAGGTGGATCTAGTGCTCCGGACGATGGGTTGCTAAATTCCTCTTTTAAAATTTAAAAAATTACACAAGGCATACATAACGCATACTTGCCCGGCTGAAAGAGTATGAAGTTGAGGTCCTGATGTAGGTAATCGGTTCAATTTCCCCGACAGCTCTCCAACCTTTAAATGTCTGGAAGCAGCGGGCAATATCGTTTAAATTTATTGTCGAATAATTTTTTTTCTATGACCATGAAATAGTAGTTTGATGTTCATTCTGCCTATGTAAACCTGGCGTGCTCCAGGGTGGTCATGGTTACTCAGGGATTAGGAAACTCCGTTTTTCGAGGGCCACAAAATGCTTAAGCCCGTCCTTGATAATAAAATAATGCGTATTTGTAAATCAATAAATGCACATCTTTAAAAACACTCCACTCAATTATCAGATTTCAATATGCAAGCAATGCACGTCACACGAAATTTGTGGTACATTTATGTTCAGAATAAAAGTAAAACAATATATGTATTATACATATCGTGTATACATTTATATATCGTGTAATATATGGAATGAAAATAAGGGAATATATTTAGGATATCAGAATAGATCAATGCAGTAATGATATGCTCTATAATGTTGCATTTTGTCCACTAAAATGAACACAAAATTATATTAAATTAATTCAAGGAGAAGCACTTGCATGATTTTCTGTTATGGGTTTTGAATGTCTTTCATAGGAGGCTTCGGTAGAGTAATCAGCCATCATACGCGAGGCTCGAGCTTGCCTTGATACTTCTGTTCCATTACTTTCATATCTTGATGAAACCGCCTCTCTTGTCATTAAAATGACTCAGATTGTCTGTGAAATTGGACGAAGTAGCTAAGAAGAAAATGCGCCTTTGTGCTCATATATTAACAGTCTATTTTTCAAAGGTTTGAAAATTTTTAAATTCAAATTACAAATTAATCGTGTTTTACTGCAATTCTTCATCGTTCTCTGCTTTGTAATCATTCAAAAAATTCTCAACAACCGATACGAAACATGATCAAATTGAAGATCGACCGGATTGGACGGATATTGATTAATATCCGTCAAAAATGCTGAAAATTTCGAATCTTTAAGAAATTTATGAATTTGTGAACCATCAAAAATCCCTGCTCACAGCTTTTCATTGTTCAGTCCAGGAAACGTTTTACAAATTAATTGGAAGCACTCGCCACTTTATTTATTGAGCAGCTTTATCGAATTGCTTCACTAAGCCGAGTTTTATATGAAGTGTTGGGAGATGTATTTTGCTATGAGAACCGCTGGCTCTCTAAAAATATTTTCTTTATTGTCCCAGTAAGAGGTTCATCAGCTCAAGATCATGACAAATAACGAATGTCTGATGATGTGATACACGTAAATCTTGCGCATAAAATTTCGAAATTTCGCAAAAATAAAATTTTCTAAATCGGAGATTTTGCATTTATTCGCAAAAATGAACAAAACTAACGATATATTTTTCCTTCAGGTTTCATTTTGAAGCGAAGTAATAAAGTACTTAATTACAAGCTAATATTTCAGTAGTCTCTCCATATCTCCTTCTTTAATAGTACTTCCCTCTGTGAGTAGTAACGACGTTGTAGGTACATAATACAGCCGACTCTCGGTTTACGAAGTTAATTCGTTCCTGACGTAGGTTGACAAACCGAAACACATTTGCCCATAGGAATTAATGTAAAAATAGATTCATTCGTTTCTAAGACCCCGGAGATTCCTACAGTGTCAATTTTTGCACTTTTTCACGCTCAAGTGAATAACTCGAAACCTATTGAAATAATCATACTGACACTAAAAACACTTTTTTCCAGAGAAAATCCAGACTTTACGAGAAAACGGGCATATATGCTATACATGGGCAGAGCTGTACCCATGTCTAGTCTGATTAATTTCATCTATTAATCTCAGTGTCAAAGCTCTCGAAATTTCTGCCTGCAAAGCAATCTGGCTACAATGCGTTCCAAACCGAGTTCATGGTTTTATAAGTCACTTGTTGCCAAACTTCATCAATAAGTTCTATGAGCAATGTGGGACATTAAAATGATGTTTCTAGAAATCAGGTAGTAGTAATTATATATGTGTCAGAGGTTATTGCAAAACGTGTTTCAAAATTTCTTTGATGAAAACCGTCCCAAAATTTGAAATGACATGCTGATCTATGAGCTGGATAAAAGGAGTCGAATTCGGAGGAATGCATTTGAAAAAATCGAAATGCGGCCGTAGACACTTCAATTTCTCCATTATCATTTCGAATTTAGTCAAATATTTTCCTGCTTGCGTGTTCGTAAACCGAATCAATTTTTGTTGTTGGTAAACCGAATTATACGCAATCCGAGACGTTCGTAAACCGAAGGTTGACTGTGTCAGCATTCTTGCTATTAGCGGGACTACAAAGACTTTGAATAACTGCCTTTGCAAAGTAGGTAGTAGAATTTCATTATATTTAACATGTGCATGGCCATCAACAGAAGTCTTTTAAATGACTACTGAAAGTAGTATGATTCTATTTATCAATGACTTCATACCATGCCATAACGTTGCAAAAAATATTATCTTGGAGAAGCTTTCCAAAGCACAAAATTTGGGTGCAAAGTTGATGTAAGTGTTGTCACGGCGTCTGGCCTATCTGACGCCGTGACAACACTAGACGCAATATTAATAGCAACTATAGCAGCAACTATAGACGCAATAATAATATGTTGCGTCGAATATCGTGTAAAATAAATGTATTTAAACTCTTCTGCTGCTGTCAAACTTTTTTCTGTTTTTTCGAAAAAAATGGCTCTAACTTTTGCGTTCATGAGAAAATTAACTTGATGCGCAAAACGTGCGCGAATGGATATATAGTTTGGTCCTTCTATAAATAGTCAATAAGATCCATAATTTTCGGACAGAACTCAGAAACGGAAGGCAACTGAACTCTTAATTCACGAGTTAGAATTCAAAAGCTCAGCAAAATCACAACCTATTTTCGCTTAAAATTGTAAATTCTCGAAATTTTGAGGAAAAGTTATAAAAATCAAGATTTTCGTATTTACTCATCTACATCGGCTAATTTCACTTTTATCGCATTTATTCCGTAAATATGAAAATTACGTTTCCTTAATGATGCTATGAATGCAATAATATTGATAATAAGTTAGGAAAATAAATAAAAAGACACAAAAGTAAAAATCTGCCGCAAAAAATAGTGATTACAGACTGCATTGGAATGTTGAGAATACGTACTAGTCATTTCGTCAAAACCAACACCAGTTTTGGAATCAGCAGCCCACTAAAACCTAAAACCTTTACCCTAAAACCGTTGAAGTTTCTTTGGTAAACCGATTTTTTTTTGTTTTGAGCAGTGTTATAGAGGATATTTTAACACTTCTAACGAAATTAGACATTCCCTGTCTCTGCCCCAGTCTGGCTGTCTCTCTCTGAGGGAATTCGTTTTTAGTGAATATTCGTTATTCAAAGTTCTTTATGACTTTTTTTCAAAAACGTTATAAGCGGGATCCGAATTGGACAAAAACCGAGACTGCCATGTAAAACCAACAGATCTATCCACGCTATTTTGTAAGTTAACTATCATTCTCCTTCGACGAAAAAAAAGTTTACACCCCCCCCCCCTCCCGCACTCATAAGAAAATCTTCCGTACACTACTGAATGGAATTCGTTGCACACACAATGTACTTACAGTTCCCGTTTGAACTAGACTGGGACAGAAGGAGTCTTCTCCTGAACTGGGGTCTTCCGTGTACCTATAATAATTAGCTAAAATTTTTCACAAGCATCTTTATAGTTAATTTACTGTGCCATCAAACAAAAAATATAGCATTCATATATCTGCAAACCATGTCAGTCTCCCTTATAAAGATTTCATGGGTCTTCGCAGTCCTAATCTGTAACGAATTAAGTTATTGAATAACAAATTCTAATAACAATATTCTAATAACAAAGCAGGGGAGATTGTGTCTGAATAGGCAGGTCCAAAGAAGAGAAACTAGAAAAATAATTGTTTTAATGTAATTATTATACAGTATCTCATCAAATGGAAGTAAGTTCCTTACAGCCGTTAACTGCTCATGTTTCAAATGCCGCTACACAATTAGAACGCGGATGGGGCTCCAGCTTTGTGACCCAGGATAAACGTAGTATTTTCTTAACATTTTTTATTATATTTACCTTTAAATCAATATAGCCCCCCCTCTCGAGAGTCGTTTTCTATCGTTTTTCGAATAATCCGAGTCGGTGCTGTGGGTTCTGAGCATCCATGGTAATGGTAATTTTTGGCATGCATCCGACACCTGCAGAATCGATCAGAAAGCAAATTTATTTGTTTAAAACAAAGATGAGTACCTACTGGTTCAAAACACTTCCGAAACTCCTGATCTTAGTCCTTGGTAATTTGAGGTAGTCTCGGTGCCATTCACCCCCAGATTTTCGACCAGTGTCCCCAGTAATTTTTCTCGAACGATTGAATACAAGCAAAGGGTGTCCGGCCTCCTCCTCCGGTCCGTACTCCTCTGGAGCATTTGAAATAAATTTCTTAGTAAATGTAGTTATTCGTGCTCTTCACCCATTTTCGGACAAGTGTAACTAATGATGGTTCATCAATAAGAGCTGCAATGTGGATCAAGTTATCAAGCATAATCAAGAACAATAAAAAATCCTGGACCACAAAACGGATAAGTTTATTCAAACGTGGGACGTATGGTCAAGCTTATTTTTTTCTTCAATAAGGTGGAAGCTAGCATGAATTACGGAAGTTCCACTAACTAAAGGTTGTACCTAGACCAGATAAGTATTGAGCTCCTGAATGAGACAAAGAACATGGAAAGGGAGGAAAAATAAGAAAATAAGTCGTAAATTTTATGATACATTACTATATAGTTGGGAGTAAATAATGGCTGAGACATTTTCTTGATTAAAGACGTGAAACTGGTAACGAGTGTTGAAAACAAAATTGATTCCATAAGTAATATTGAAATACAGTACATCATCCTTAAATTTGATTGTCATTATCTTGGCAATAAAAATCTTTTAATATTTATTTAAATACAAGATATACAGAAGACTGGATGTTGTGAAGATATTTATTATTTGAGATGTTAATTTTTTAAGCGTATACGCTCTAGCGAAGGAAAATCTCTATCTCCTCTGTAGCTTAGTGGTCAGAGCACTCGTCCGGCAATCGAGGGACCCGGGTTCGACTCCCGGTAGAGGCAGAGATGAGTTTTTTCCTTCCTTAAAAAAAATTAACATCTCAAATAATAAATATCTTCACAACATCCAGTCTTCTGTATATCTTGTATTAACAAGTGGAGAGCGACATTCATGTCATATTTATTTAAATAATAAATAGTATAACTAAAATTCAATGTCAATCATTTGAAATTACAAATAATTTTATTTTCAATTAAAAACACCAGTTTTATATATGATTGTGTTGAATTTTAAGAAAATACATACTCGGCCGCCGAGTATTCGGTTATTCGCTCAAATCACTATTCGTCCCATCCTCAATAAGACAGTAATAGAATTTCAATTCTGAATCAATTAAGCATGAAGATCGCATGTATCTATTTGATATCTATCATTTCGATTCATTATGCTCAACTCAAAGATTTTTTTATAGACTACCTATTATATGCAAATGCATAAATATTAAATAATGCAGTGGATCCCGCTTATAACGTTTTCAAAAAAACTGTCATGGGAAACGTTGTAAGCGAGAAGCGCTTTAAATGGGAAATCTTAATGAGAATTACAGTCGATCCTGCTTATATAGTTTTCCCGCTTAGTACGGCTTATTCTGGTGTTTCCAACTCACTAATTCGCTCTAAGATTTTCCATTTAAAGCATTTCCCCGCCTACAATGTTTTTGTGACAGGTTTTTTGAAAAATTTTATAAGCGGGATCCACTGTACTTAGAGTTGAGACCACAGAAATAAGTCGTACTAAGCGGGAACGTTAAAAACGGGATTGACTGTAATCGGAATAAGTGTGTGTGTGTGCATAGTTTTAGATCACTTCATTAGAATAAAATCTTTTTTTAATGTTTCTGTCGAACTAGTTCACATGTTTTCTATATTATCATATTTCTATCCACGTGTGACATCTGTGAATTGCCGTGATTTTTATTGATTAAATTTAGTTCAGTTGATGTAGTTATTTTTATTTTCCCACGATATATCTTGCATGTACGATCAATCAATATCGTTTATGTATATGATCGTATAAGTGCTCATTAATTTATGTATGATTTTACTAATTTTCCCTCTTATGAAACAATCAACTTCCTTTGGTTTGACAATGCCGTAGTCCACGCACTGTGCTGATAATACTCAGGCGAGATTAGTTGTAGAGACCCTTCCTAGGATAGAAATCCCTCGGGGTAAGGACTTATGATCACCTCCGCGCCGATCCCGGTAATAATAATGACAATAGTTCTACTGAAGCTATATATTATTATAGTGTTGGTTATGTCGGCGTTTTTTTTTTTTTTTTTTCGTGTAGCAATCCATCACTTGTCAGTGGTTCAAAGAGGACGGGTTTTTCTTAACTTGTTCTGGCGACTGGTAGACGACTCATGTCTTTCATTGTTCAAATTTCATCAAAAGTTTCTCTGTATGTCTTTATAATGTCCATCCAAGAGAAAATCGCCACTTAGCAGCTTGGTGGAAAAATTAGGGATAAACCGCCAACATCGCCGGCTCGGCAAAATTTGTCCGATTTTGACCCGGTTTCTTGTTGTATCCATTTTGTCGCCATTTAACAGGTTGGAGAAACAAATGGGAGATACAGCGCCAACATCGAGGGCGCGGCAAAATTTGTCCGATTTTGACCCTATTTCCATGTTGTCCCGTCCGATTTTGACTCGCTACCCTCACTCTCACACACACACTCTCCTTCTCTCTCTCTCTCACACACACACACAGTCAGTCAGTCAAAATATCATACAAAAACTCAAATTGCCCCACGTTGGGAATCGCCGCTCTAGAGCAGTGTTCTGAGCCGTGACATCAATCGTACCGGCCCGCCAGAATACATTCATTACCCTTTCATTTTTCAAGCATTTCCACGAATAACTAATTGGTTTATTTCACTATCATGGTACATATTATTTTAATTTTTCAGTCTAAAAATCATACAAGGGGGAAGATGAAAAATCCTCCTCTGGAGTCCCAGAACAAAGGCTTCCAGCTGCAATTATAGGATCCCTCTTCCCCTTATCGCACTGAAAACCCTTCGTTTTGTTGCTAGACCCAAAGAAAGGGAAACATGTCTCTAGTCTTCCCTCGGCGATGATTTGACGCGATACCTACAGCAGGGGTTGGGAGCGTTTTTCTATACTCTCCGTGCTTTTCCCTCGAAAATATCCTACTGCTTCAGGCCTCTCTGTTGACAACCAGATGACCCTGTTGTTTACGTGTTCACGGTTTGCCATTGTCGCCACCACAGAAACAACACCACATCTGTGCTACTCGCCATTGACCAAGCCGTATAACTTCAAAGGGGAATAATTGTGAGTGATTAGGCATTTTCGGGCAATATTAGAAAAAATTATTATAGAAAACCACCTTCGCGACCATTGCACCCGTTATTTATGGCCAGTGGTAAAAACCTCTAGCAGTCATTATAACGATTTAGTATGTGTTCTCAGAAACGAACGAAGTACACTGCTGGCCACCCAAATTGCAACACCAAGAAAGACAAGAGATATCGCAATAATATTTATTTTGTAGATAATATGTTGACCAAGCATCAAATGATTAAATTTATAGACTTATGTGAAGTGTGGTTCCTGCCAAAATCAGTAGCCAGAGTAGCCGCCATTGTTGGAGATCACCGCTGCCACACGCCTCGGCATTGATTCAAAGAGACTTTGGATGTGTTCTTGGGGTACAGCAGACCAAGCAGCTTCCACGCGTTGCCAAAGTTGATCTGGTGTGGCAGCTGGGGATGTAATCTGGGTCAATCGTTGAGCAACCATGGACCACATGTTTTCTATCGGCGAAAGATCCGGAGAGCGAGCTGGCCAGGGAAGCAATACAATCTGGCGATTGACGAAGAACCTTTGGACAATGCGTGCCACGTGTGGTCGCGCATTATCCTGTTGAAATATGGCTGTGGGCAAGCCCTGAAGGTAAGGAAGGACAACTGGCTCCAACACCTCGGACATGTAGCGCTGGCTTTTTAAAGTACCGGCAATGCGTACTAGAGGATTGCGAGAGTGATATCCAATTTGGGAAAGGAGTGAAATTACTCGTCATAAAAAATTTTCGGATAACATTGTTAGTAGGCATTAAGAGGAACGAAAATTGCAATGGAACATGGTGTCGCTAACCACGTTGAGAAGCAGCGTCGTGACGAAAGCAGCGTCGTGAAACGCATGCGCTGGGGTAGGATCACGCGCTGCGGTCTACGTAAATTAGCGCTATTGCGGTAGTAAGCGCGTGTAGCAGTTAGTTGTCTGTTTGAATGAGTATCGTGATGGCTGATTACACGAAAGAGGAATACGCTGATATACATCTGATTTACGGTCGAGCAGATGGCGATGGGCGCTTAGCACAGCGGATGTACCAACAGCAATATCTTGTGAACAACAAACCGGAAGATATCATAGAGCGGATTGTCGTCGCTGCGGCAGACATCAAAAGCATACCTGATATCTTCGAGCGCGTCCGGTAATCGTTTTTACGTCATTGTAAACTGTGCAACGACGTCAGTGGCCGCCACTTCCAACAACTCTTGTAATAATTAACTAAATAAATATTTTTGTAGATATTATTGTACTTTTTGTCGTTCAAGCGTGACGTCGAAACCTGCATGCGTTTTTCACGATTTTCACCCTCTCAACGTGGTTTGCGACACCATGTTCCATTGTAATTTTTGTTCCTCTTGATGTCTACTAACAACCTTCTGAGTCTGTCGGTCCATTAAAGGAACACCCCGTATATAAAAAGTAATACTGAAATTATTTGGTCTTTATTCCCTTTTTAAAATTGATGATTCAGTTTATGAAACTTCGAGAAAGACACACACGTATAATTTCTGTATTCTGTTCATTTTTCCGATGATTCCAAAATCCTTATTTACCAGCTTGAAATTACACGATGTTATGAAGCTTAATTAATTAAACGAGGTTGATTCGAGTTTTTACGAACTCTTGAGCTTCCCTTCTCTCATTTTGTTAAAATTATCAGTTTAGTTAGAATATTTTGGATAATTCCAAGTTGAAGGGAAAAGAAGAATCTCGAGAGATTATAAACAGTTCGGGGGAATAAAAATTCTGCAACCGAAAGTTTGATTTAGTGAAGTTGTTAAACTTCCGTAAAAACGAGTTTTTTCTTATGGTTTTTTTTTTTTTTTTTGAATCAGAAGAGCTGGTTCCAAATTCGTGCGACACAGGAGCGGATCCAGGGAAATGTGTTGCAAGGGAAAATTCACGAACATCACTTCACTCCAATTTCAAATATAGATGACAGCACTGAAAATTCGCACGCAACACTAGATGTGCACTCAGACTGTTTATTATATACACGTTGTTTCAGACTGCCATAAGGCTGGGCTGGA
Organism: Pholcus phalangioides; assembly: GCF_987345545.1. NCBI lineage: Eukaryota > Metazoa > Arthropoda > Arachnida > Araneae > Pholcidae > Pholcus > Pholcus phalangioides. Next base: position 54,081,232 of record NW_028301602.1, on the reverse strand, counting down.
AACGAAAGTTCGGTGGCAGAGTCCTGGCATTCATTCATATATATTAACAGAATTTTCTTTCAAATGAAAAAAAAAAGGTTCTAAATTGTTTTGTTATTCAGTTTCACGATAATCACAATTTCTAAGCATTATAATTAAATAAGTTAAATTGATTTTCAGTAACAAAAAACAGAAACATTAAATCAAAATTTATAACTCAAATACAGGGTCGATGCTATCTACCGCCCAATAATGACACACGTGATTCCGGGTGAAAAAATAATATGGAAAACTGTTATATCCGTTTCAAAGGATCGGACAAACATTGAGTTATAATGAAATTACGAATTTTTTGTGAGGTGTCATTTTTGTAACGGTCAACTACAATGCGGGACAAAATTATAAGACACTCTTAAATTTAAGTGAAATCACAAGAAGGAGAGAAGTAAAAAAATATCAAAAACTTCAAGCTGTTTTATGATGGTGCAAAATAACTTTTTACTATACATATTATGTATATTACGAACTTAAAAAATGTTTTCACATTATTTTATAGAAAAACAAAACATGTAGTATAGATAAAATTATGACGCATACTGACTTTTTGGTGGAAAAGTAAAATAAAATTTAAACAAATTACACATACAAATTTACCGAAATCAAAATCAATATTTTGTACAATAACCTCTATTGCTGATCAAAGCAAGAATCGTGACATGGATTCAACCAAATCAACGAGAGTGTCACCGGAGACATCATTCCAAGTCTGTGATATGGTGATTTTTAGATGCTCGATGGAAGAAAATTGCGTCCTATCTGCGTATTCTAATCTGCAAAGGATGGCTCACTATTTTCTCATGGGTTGAGGTCAGGGGAACGAGCTGGCCATGAAAAGACATTGATGTTTTCTTGCTTGCACCATTGCTTTGTGTAACTTGCACATGTATTGGTACATTATCTTGTTGGAATACGTGATATTAGCCTCAAAGAACTTCTTTATATATACGGAGTTGCTCCGGCAAAAGTTTTACAGTTTTTCGAGTTCATCCTTGAGGGTAGAAAAACTACATCAGTCTTTCCTTGGACAGAAAAGGCTTCCCCCAACCATCACCCACCATTAATTGCTGTGTTCCAGACTTCAAATCATGCCAATATGAAAATCTGCATCAACAAGATTGAATTTTTTTTTCATCGGAGAACACAACAGAATACCACTGATGACAGTTCAAGGCATTGTACGTTTTTCTAGAGTTAAACGATCCTGTTTATGTTTCAAAGTGTTAATTGAGGCTTTTTCTTCATTTTTTCATGAATTTGATATTACTTGTAGAATTTAAAACTCTTGAAATTGTTCGCTGTGAGCACTGTAGTTGTAAGGTACATGCTGTATTTCTGGATGGCATTTTGCTCCTTATTGCTAGAGCACAAATATTGCGCCCGAACGTTTATTTACAAAGCCACATATTCCACGGTTTAAAACATTTGTGATGGCACATCGAGAATATCCAATTTTATTTGCTACATACGTTTTCGAAATGCGGGTGCCATGCAACAGGTAAATTTCACGAATTTCACTTTCTTGCAGCTCTGTACCCCGTGGCATTTTTTCTATCGATCGGGGGGGTGGGGGGTGGAGGAGTAGTTGTAAAGAAGGAATATTTTTATTGGTTTGGTATCCAGTGACGCAAAAAAAACAAAAACTGATTTGCATAAAGTAACGCAGTGCTACGCTACTGTAAAATGTCTTCCATTTCTGTCTCACAAAAAATTCACAAAAATATTAAAATATCCAAAACTCGGACGTCCTTCCAATTCTTTTCATTTTTTTTCGTGAATATTCATGGCATCTTATAATTATGTCTCGTAATGTAAGCACCAAATAACCAACGAATGCAAACTTTTTCCTCAGCAGAAGATCGCAGGCTTTTTGAAAACAAACTGAAATATTCAATCCCGTCGAAGCCAAGATAATTTATTTTCATTTACGACTATAGGCGCTTTTATCTCTTCGCGTAGAGCAACGTTAATTCTGTTACTATGTGCTACATTCGCCATACTACATTGGCAAATTTATCACCAGATTTGTGAAGCGTTAGCCAAACGAGGATCTATTGGAAAAATTGTTTTCCCAAGATTAATACACTTTTTTTACCAAAATGTGGAAATCTGTTCTCCTTCACTATCTAGTCAAATTTTTTGACGGAAGGTGCATACAGTGCATAGTGATAATTTTTTACGCTGTCGTTTTAATCAGAGATTGCATGTTGATCAATAAATTAGGGCAATATCTTTTGAGTTATTTTAAATTTTCATCGAAACTGAGAGATAGATGGCTTCTTTTCTCAGTCCTAGGTATGAAAAAAACAGACATTTTCACGATATTATGCCACGGTGAACTCAAGATAAGTCATCTGGTTTCTGCTGGGACTCGAACCCAGACCCTCTTGCAAAACCGGGCAAGCATACAACCACCTACGCAACTGGGACACGACCCTGCCTCCTTATTTCACGCACTGGGGCGTGAGGTGCTGAAGTAGAGGCACTGCATAGTAGCCTCTCTAAACTTGAGGAAATGTTGTAGATGGTATCATGCATGAGGATCTGGGTTCGAGTCCCGACGGAGATCAGATGAATTTTCTTCCCAAGTTCATCTCGGCATAATATCTAGAAAATGTGTGTTTCCGTTTCATCGGAAACTGTTGCGCGTAAAAAGCTTCAATGAAGAATGTAAAAATGGCAGCTTGAGACGAAGGTGTGGCTGGTGGAAACAGTAAAATAATAACAACGATTCACAGTCAGCAACTTTTGGTCTAATCAATTATTTTATGAATCGACATATTCAAAATAATTTTTGGTTTCGGAATTTTTTTCTTTCGATTTTATTCATCGAGTCACATTTTTATACCGATTTGTACATATGCAAAAAAATTGCAACATGTAAAAATCTTTGTTGCAATAAAGATTTTTCTTTTCCTTGTGAATTGCAGTTGATGTTTATATCGCGCTGAAATATTAATAAATTTACTTTACGTTTTTACGAGGAAGATTTTGGCAATTTCGAAATTTATTCCAGCCTGCATGATCCGCGCAGAACTTTTCCAAATCAAGTTATCTTTCGGGGCGGTTGTCTGGGCCTCTCTTAGCAGAGACGACTCTCGCCGTATCAGGTAGGCATTACTAATTTTGCCGCCACTTTGAGATGATCTCTGTTGTATTCCGTTTCTTAATTTTTTTTCCGGAAAAAAATCATTCCCTCCCCTTAGCTCTCAATTTTCAAAATGAAATTCATCTCTTTACTGTTTGTTCTCTAAATATGGTTTTGAGTATTGTTTCATACACACTCATAACCTAAATGAGAGGTCGTAAAAATTTTAAACTGTATTTATTGGACTTCATTGTGACAATTTGTAACTGTGATCAACGATGATTTCATTCAACAAGCTTATTGTGTTGATCAAGTTGTTGCAGAATTGCAATAAAAAGCGGTGGTGCACTCATGACCCCCACACAACTAGGCAGGGTGTCTAGACTGGGATCTTTTGCTTTATAATTGACTTGAGTCACAGGGCTAGACACGTGCCCCCCCCCCCCGTGTGAGGACACTGATGCAGGGCCAAGCGATTTTCCCGAGACCATACCAGGCAAATTTACATGCATACTCCTCGAAAATTTCAACTATATCTTATTTTTTTTGAGGCTCCTCTTTTCTTGAGCCCCGGACCGTGGCCGGGTGGGCCCATGCATTAAGACGGCACTACATGGATATAATATGTAAATCTTGGAAAACTTCAAAGTTAGGACTGGGAAAAAATCTCATCACACAAAAAATTCTTAGTGATACATTTCTCATTCGAACGAGACAAATCAAATGAACACAAACATTGTGCGCAATTTGATCCAAGGATTGAAATTTTTATTTTTACGTATAAGGCGGATATTCCACTATAAAAATTTCGTAAAAGTTTCTTAATAAAACGGATCATTCAAGTATTACGTCAGCATCGATGGGGGGTTTCTCATTTTGCTGACTTTTGATGGGGAGGGGGTGGGGTTTGGATGATGCTTACGTCATCAACCCTCCTTTATGAAGATATGAAATATTCTTAATGACATCTCATTCGGTGCGCCAAAAATGGGGGAAAAAACCCATTGATAGTTATTTGACACCTGAACTAACAATCTCCCTATTGATAAGTCCCCTACAGAGCCACTTTAGTGATCTCTAAATGTTTCACGGATCCTTCAAGTGCTCTGGAAATGTGTCCGGGTTGCTTAAATGTTCTGGAGATGTGTCCGGGTTGCTTAAATGCTTTGGAACTGTGCTACGCATCACTCAAATGATCCGTAATTATGCCACGATCACTTAAATAATCTGGGAATGTTCCGTGGGTAACTTGAGTGATATAGAATCGCACTGAGGGCTGCTTAAGTGCTCTAAAACTGTGCCCACATGTCACTCAAGGGATCTCTAAATGTGCCACGGATCGTTTAAGTGTTCTGGAACTTAACGCGATCTTTGAATGTGAAAGTGATCTTTGAGGCCTACTTCAGTGATTTGAAAATGTGCCACGGGCCACTTAAACGTTTTGGAATTGTGCCACGGGTCATTTAAGCGATTTGTAAATGTGCCGCTTAGTTCATTTTCACAAAATTAGGTTTGGGGGGGGGGGGCAAGCCATATCAGATAACCTTCAGAACCACATTTGGTGTGCGGGTCAAGGGTTTACCACATATGGCGGGCCGCAATGAATTTCTTAAAGAGAAATTTTGAGTTCATACCCTTCAAATAGCATTGAAATTAACAGAAATCGACTATAACTACATATAGAGGTATTTTCTTTCGAAGTTTTAATTATTTTTAAAAATATTTTTTGCATTAAAAATTTTTTTTTTCGTCTGGGGGTGGGGAAGTGTAGGACCCCCTATGCTCCCTTTCCGCGTACGTTTCTGATCCCACTTTGATCATTTCTGTCGCACCACGGTCATTTTCTGCACACGAGGGCTAATTAGACCGGGACCTACAATTTATTGCCGATTCCGAACGGCAGGCTTGTTTTTTATACTCATCGAGAGGTTGGTGCGCTAACATCTCGATAGGGGGCAGTGCTGATGAAATTTTGCTGACTTGGGGGGAGGGGGGTCAGAGTTTTGCTGACAAGGGGGAGTCATAAATGGCTAAAAATTTGCTGACGTAATACTTGAACGGCCTCAAAATTGCAAAATGCAACCGATAAGTGTATCGGTAGGCCCCTTACACACGGAGCGGATCCGCATGCCTTTTCCCACGAGCACATATTTGCGGGCGTTTCGCCCACATCTTTAGACTCATTTTGTTTCCCCCAGTGAACGCTGTACGTGAATAGCGCGTTGTTTTTTAACAGTATTTAATTTTTTTAAAGTTTTATTCTATTATTGAAAAATGAAATTGTGAAGCACGGGAAAAAAGGAAGGTTCTACCTGTAGTAAAAATATTCTTAAAATACAAGATTCATCGAAAGACTGGTTATTTGTGGAGATGAAGATTCATCACTGTGGCGACAGTGATGAATTTTCTTCCTTGTAATCTTCATCTCCACAAATAACCAGTCTTTCGATGAATCTTGTATTGAAAAGTGGAGAGGACGTTTCTATATGTATTCTTAAAATATTTTAATATAAATTGCTGGCAGGCATTATATATATATATATACACACACGCATGCTAATGTTTTTCACTAAAATGCTTTTTTCTCAAAACTAAGTTTTTTGTTAGATAAGGAACATTTTTTCAAACATCACTCACTCAAATGTCTTGAAACTCTGTGTGTCTCTCAACACTATGGTGTTACATACCGTGAACTGGGGTGACTTTGTTCCAAGGTTCCGACTATGTGCTATTCACGGATTTTAGGACGCAAGCGCTTCCTGGGAGCGTATGCATGAACGATAGGTTTCAACATTTTTCATGCCGATTCAGGAGCTCTAGGTGACTCACCGACAGCATTCATTGCATCATCTGCTGTCCGCTGTTGTCTAGAGAAGGTTACATTGTGATTTACACGAAATTTTTCAAGTGCGTGTAAATCTCTCCAGGTGCCGACAATATGTGTTTCGTGGACGCTAGGTAATTTAATATTTGTATGTGTAAGTTACTTACGATAAGAAATACCTATTTGAATTGTAAAAATACAGTATTTTGGCAGAAATATGATGCATAAACAAAAAATAGGGATTCAGGTGGTGACTTTGGGCCACCTGTTTTTTTAGAGTTTTTACCCTTTTTTCACTAGTTTGTTATTATCCCAGCAATGGTTCGCAAGTATGTGTGGAAACTGGGTAGCCGCCCCTACCTCAATTATTCAATTGAAACACTTGAAGAGGCTCTTAGTGTGATAAGAAACAAATAGATGGTCACCATTTTTGATCATATTGGGGAGGTGTATGTAAGGGCTATGAAAAAAGAAAGTAGACAAATTTTACTCGTGGCCTCACCCAGCCGACGAAATTTGGTATCCGAGGTGCCGAATCATAATGAAAATTAAGAAACCTTCATCTATTGGCAGGAACAACAACTTTGTAGTGGATTCGAAGAAATGAATGTTATATTTATAGTGTGTTATGCTCTTTTTTAAAGAAGAGTCGTATATTTTCGTGTTTGAAGTCTTCTTTATTTTTGTGAATGTTTCAGGGAATTCAAATTTTCCAAAAACAGTAAAAATAAATGCTTTATTTACTTAAAAATGTCAATAAACTTATTTTTAGGTTTTAGAGATTATTTTATTTAAAAATGCAAAAATGACCTAATTGTGGGCAGACATAATTTTCCAAAGGGTTCCAAGTAAAGTTAACAACCGGAATTCAATAAAACTGGGTGTAACGGGCGATAAAAAGTGATGGCACATAGTTGCCATCCCCCAGTGGGTTATTATGTGCCACGCGAAAAAAATTCGCTGTCCAAAGCTGAGATGTGAGGCTACTTTTAATAAAATTCCCAGCAGCCTAGGCAAAGCATAAGGGAAGAAGACAACAGGGAAAAACCTCAAAAGAAGCACGAAGTTACCTCAGTTTACGGTACTTTAACACGAGCTTTTAGGATTTTAATTGATGGGTTTTTTCATTCAATTTTAACTTCAGCAACATGCTACTTCTTCAAAAATCACCAAATTTTACCCTTATTTTGTGCCATAATTTTTTTAAAAATAATTTCAATAAAAAATCCTCGCGTGTTAAAGTATGCAACACGTAGGCAGTTAAAATTGCTTTATCTCAGAAGGAAACGGATGGATATGGGTACAACTTTTTGATGAACAGGGACCTTCATATGGTGTTTTTAAGGGTATTTGTGGCAAATATAATTGAAAAATTTCCATGCAAAGTCATCTTTAAAAGTAGCCAAAGATGCGGACGAATTATACCCTGCCCCGCGTCGTGTGAATAGCTTCATATAACCTAATGTACAAAACCTGTATGTGCGGATGCGGAGCCCGCACTTAGGTTTTGACACATGCGGACGACGTTCGGATCCGCATCGGAAGTTGTTGATTTTATCCACATTTTAAATATTGCATTTCAAAATGGTTTTGGAAAAAAAAAATGAAATGCAGCATATTCAGTCATAAACCAAACAGTTCAACAATATTTTACGTACTCTCGCTCAAAAGAGCGGCATTTTCAGTTATTAAGGTATTGGCAGCACCAGTATAACACGAAACAAAAGCATAACTATGCCAACATTACTACGTTAGGGCCATGCTGATCCACAAACACAACACATTCCTGCATCTACCAATGCGTTAGATATTTCCCAGAAAAATGTGAACACTTCCAATTTGCGGGCACATTCCGCATCGTCTGAAAGGCTCTGCATGTACCAATATAGTTAAAACTTCTTCCGGACCCGTATCCGCTCCGTGTGAAAGGGCCCTTACATTCTAGCGAATAATAATAACCTAACGGAAAATTCTTTTCTCCCTCATTTAGGCTGTATTTTCCCATTTTTTTCCTCCCACTTTAGAATTTTTTTCCATTTTTGGAATTTAAATATCTCAGCAAATATTTAACTTAAAAACGTGGAATTTTTGTTATTGGCCTAAGGAGAGACAGGAAAACAACTTTTTAATGGGTTTTGAAAGTTAAGCACAGAATGTCCACCTAAAAGTTAAATTTTTTTATTTTAACAACTATACAATCTCTTGCGATGTGAATGACGTATCTGAGGTCCACACGTTATTTGGATACTTTGTCTAATTGGAAGTATGCCTTTTAGAAGCAAATAAATTGTGGTGCCAGCTGTTAACTATTGTAGGAAGCTATCGAACAGCTGCTGAAAAGGAAAAGATGTATCGTGACTTCGTGCTCGAGTAACGGACGACTGTTTGAGAACGTTAGTTCGAACAGCAACGGGAGAGAATTGATTGAGAAATGGCGGAGTAAAGTAGTCGTATTGAGGCTACGCATATTAACGTTCTAAGTTCGAATGAAGTTTGTTTTTGAAATCGTTAGGAAAAGTCCAGATTACATTGATTTCAAGCCGTGGCCATTTCCTTGGGAGCCAACACTATGCACCCTGTATATTTTGTTTCTGAAGATTTTTTTTTAATGTTCTCAAGGGGGGAAGTTTTAACCCTACGATGCATTATTTGTTTTATTTTGAGCTGATAATTTTTCGAATAATTAATGAAGCCTATAGAAAGCCGGGAAAAATATTTAAAAATATCTATTCCGAATTGCACTCCTTATACAGGGTCTTAAAGAGGACGTAAAATAGCATATAAAATAGATATTGAAGTATTATTACTTTCCAAATACAGAACTACCGTCTTTGAGATTCAAACTATAGAAAGAAAAAAAAAACTTGGGTTGCAAACTTCAACGTGAAAAAAAGAAATGCAAATAAATCATTTCGACCCTACAGTGTGCACGATTTTCATTTTTGACAAGTTACAAAATACTTACATTTCTTTTTTTAACTAAGGAGTTTTACTGCCATCCATGAATGGCTTTCGAAAGAAAATGAGAAAGGAGAATAATATGAAAATGTTTCAAACATGAAGTTGTCAATCCACTGTAGGGTTAATAGTTTCAAGGTAAATTCAAGGTAAATTAAATAATGAATAAGGAAAATTATTCTTTTGCGTCTACGCGCGTGATGATATAAAAGAATGCGAAGTCGAAGATACCTGTTTTTGGATTCTTAAAAAAAAAAGTGCTGTTAATCAATTAAATCAATTAAAAAGTTAATCTGATTTTCTGTGAATTTCTATAAAGCCTGGAGCCAACTATTAGAAAACCTATTTATGAAACCCCCTATTTATGAAATATCTTGCTTAAATCTATCGTTTTATCTCACTTTGGTCCCCACTCAGAAATAAATTGTTGTCAACGGTCCTGCCTGGAGCCTAACATTTTCTTACATGTTCGTGGCATCTGTATAAAAAGGGGAGCTCTAACGAATATAAAATATTGTCTTCCTCCAAGTCACCTTGCAATCATTAAACATTTCGCTAATAAAAACGACCAGTATTTAACGAATTGATTTGTTACATTAATTACCATCCACACAGTCAAAACAGTAGGTCTGCTTACCAAAGAAAACTTCTATCAAGGTTGTAAGATATAATCACTAAGCACTATGAACACAGTTTTGCAATGCTTTCATGAAACCTTAAAACACAGATTATGATAAAAGTGGGGGGGGGGAAGGCAGGTAATATTATGTAAGAGATTTTGCCGCCATTTTTAATCATGGAGGCTGATCTGGTGGCTGGACTTGGAATCGGCTGTTTATTTCATTTACAGTGGCTGTGGCGTCATCTGAAATAAGAAATTAGAGTATGCACCCAGTTTGCGGTATACAACGTATCCCGTTTTATTTGCTTGTAAGGCAACGTGGGGATCATTGGGGGAAAAATGAAATGACTTCAGACAAATAAATATTCGCTGTAGTACAACGGATAGTATCGGAGAGCTATTGGCTGATGGAAAAAATAAGTCCAGTTTTTAGATTTTGCCAATGCAAAATTTTGAGTCGTGAAATATAGGTAAAAGTTATTTTAGAGATTTTTAACTCCTACAGTAGGTTTACTGATATTTGGATTACTGGTTCGTGGTTCATAACTGTTCATTAGAATTTGTAATTAATTATTTCATGGTATGAACTGCAGTACTCCATCAAAATGTTTTTGGTGGACTTGATGACTTTTGCCACGCCAACGATATTCAACTTGGTTATCATTCGCAGTTAGACCGGGATTACGTATAAAAGTTTTACAAAAATCCCTTTATAAAACTTGACAAATGCAACCAATAAGCTTATCTGTCGCATTTGCTTGAATGTAACCAATAAGCGAAGTGGTTGCATTTTTCAAGTTTTATAAAATAACTTTTATAAACTTTTATAGTGTAATACATGGCTGAACAAATCTATTGTCCGGCATGTCCGGAGCATCCATTTTTGTATACAATTTTTTGTAAAAATCCAAAAAACAGGGGTAACATTTCTGTGGTTTATGGGAAATTTTGAGAGTTCAAACAAACGGGAAATGCAAAAGAAATACACGATGCATAGAGATAACAGGACGCATGACATTTTACTGTCGAACCGTTGATACTAGAAGTATTCTTCCAGTTATAGAAGAAGTATATCCAAATAACTTGTAGTATGTATCTGCATATTTTCACGAAGAGATAGCAGAACATTCGTTTTGAATGCGTGGGAAAAATTCGTTCAAAAGGAAAAATCAAACATTGTTTTTCGGTCGTGAAAAGTATTGATTCAGACATGTATTTTTGCAAGTTACATGCCCTGTCAGGCATGTGAATGTTTTTAGATTTGTCCATCCTGGTGTAAGGCTGGAATTACTCTATAGAAATTTGATAAAAGATCTTTTACAAAACTTAAAAAACAACAATAACCATTAAATTCACTCGAATTTAATTAAAATTTCCTATTAATTAAATTGAAATTTAATTTAAAATGAAAAATCAATGCGAAATGAAAAATGCATTGTAAAAGTTGGAGCCTAGACTCGAATGTTTCCATTGCGAATTTTCATTCGATGCAAGACTGTCAGCATCGAGCTGAACGTTCTGGACATTCTTGGGTTCTGGAGATTATCTTTTCCATCAGCATAAATATGAGACACGAAAATGGACTGACCACATCACATAAGAGGACACCTAAGAAACCTGCTGGGTTGTGTCAAAGTCTCCTAGATAGACAATAGATATAATAGTGTCTCGGAGGCTTTGACCAGTTTGTCTTTTTTCGCAATGCGTGTTTAGAGTTTTATAAAACTTATTTTCAGATTTCGAATCGTACCTGGAACGAATTAAATGATTTTCTGTAGAAACATATGGGAAATCGCGTTTCGGCTGACGAACGTGATTTCATCTTATATATAAATGTGAAAGTATGTATGTATTAGGCTGACCATATTTCCTCGAGAGAAATACGGGACATTGGGATTCCAAATACGGGAAAATGCGGGACATCGCCAATTATCGCCAAAAATGACGCCAAAACCGAACAAAGTCACCAAATATTGTTGAAATAACGAGAAATCACAATGGCGGGAAATGCAGCATTACTGCAAATTGCTGTGGATTGAAAAGAATTCCACGAAAAAAAACGTTCACCAAGACAAATGTGGGAGATTCATATACTCATTTATAGTTGCAGTTATCATAATATAATTTATAAGTTGAAAATAATTTAAATCTTCGATTTCAATAAAGAATAAAAATTCAAGTAGGCTTCGTGCAAAATACGGGAAAAACCGGGACACTTTTGCTAAAAAGTCGGGACAGCCAAAAAAACTGAAAATACCGGGACTGTCCCGGGAAATACGGGACGTATGGTCACCCTAGTATGTATGTATGCTCTTTATACAAATCTACAGTTTTAGGCCGATCGTCGCCAGATTTTGCATATATACCAAACAGGACCGGGATTGAACCGTAGGCTACTTTAAAAGTTCGTCAGAGCTGGGCAAATGCCCGAAATGGGCGAAAAACTGTCGGGCAACAATGGTTTTGGGGCCTCAACAATCACTTTCGGAACGTTTACTTTGGTTACCGTGGTTTCCAACAATGCGTTTCAGACGTGAATATATGCCTTTACAATGGTTTGCCACACCTTTAATTCTATTATTATAACAGTTTATTCATTTATAACGGTTTGTCACTCTTTTCTAATCCTCCCAGTAATTGAAGAAAACCCGGGAAGAGTGCCGGGTTTTTCTGCTAGCCTATATACAGGGTTTCCTGTAAGTGCTAATGCGGCCTTTATCTCATCAACCGCCCATCGTATAGGTATAGTTTCAGTTTAAAAAATGCTTAAAAGGCGTTTGAATAATATTCGCTGCACAAGCTGGACGTATGACGTCGCTGACAAAACTGGGAATAAAAATGTTCAACGCCAACTGATGAACTCAATGCTTGCCTCAAATCATCAACACTCTGGCACGAAGTTAAAAAATTATCATTATCCACAAACATGCGAGTTCAACTGCAAAATGATTCAGCACTGCTATCATTTTCACATCAGTTGACCAACCAGTAGACCCAAGCACTGGACCGATTACGTTCCCAAATGGATTTTGCCAGTTGTTAAACTCAGTTCAAGAACTTGCAGACAAAGTCTTCCCAAACATTCAACAAAATGACCAAAACCATGAGTGGCTTTCTTAGAGCGATTCTGGCACCGAAAAATGACAGTGTGAACAAGATCAACGAAAAAATCCTAAAAATTATTCCGGGAGACTCCACATCTTACAAATCGGTTGACACTGTCACAGACATTTAGTTCTGTATCCTGCAGAATTTCTGAACTCCTTTGGATATTCCGGGTGTGCCACCATACAACTTGACCCTCAAAGTCGGATCACCTATAATGCTTTTAAGAAATTTGGAACTCTGCGTGAAGAATTTGCACAATTGCATCATTGAAGCAACAATTCTAACTGGATGTGAAAAAAGAAGTCTTCATTCCACGTATCCCAATTATGACCGAAGAAATGCCATTCACTTTCAAGCGATTACAGTTCCCGATTCGTTTAGCTTTTGCCATGACAATCAACAAAGCGCAACGCCAGTTGTTAGCAGTGGCAGGTATCAACTTACTTGAGCCCTGTTTTTCACACGGACACCTTTTCGTCACCTGTTCGCGTGTTGGTAATAGCGAAAATTTGTACATCTACACACCAGAGGGAAAAACAAAAAATATTGTGTATCCACAAGTGATTGCCTGAAGATTTCAATTAAAATATTTAAAAATAAAAGAATTTTCTCTTACTTGATGCAGAATTTTTTTTTGATTAAGAAATAATTAATAAGCCATACGTACATAAATTTTTTACGGGGCGGGCAACGTCGCCGGGTATCAGCTAGTCTATATATATAAAATTGATTTTCTGTCTGTGTATGTTCCCTATACAAATCTACAATTTTAGATCGATCGTCGCCAAATTTTGTATATATACCAAATGGGACCCGACTTGAATGATAGGCTACTTTATAATTTTACCAGAGCAGGGCAAATGCCCCAAATGGACAAAAAACTGTTGGGCAACAATGGTTTTTGGGCGTCAACAATCACTTGCGGAACATTTACTTTCGTGGTTCCTTAGCAATGCGTTTCAGACGTGTTTTATGCCTTTATAATGGTTTTCCACTTCATTCAATCCTCCCAGTAATGAGAGCTTTTTGAATAGACACCACCATTAGCATCCCTGAGGGTAAGGCAAAGGATGATCCCCATAGAAATCAGTGTTAAAATTGTCGATTTAACTGTAGAAACGCGGAATTTAGTGGGGTTTTCTGCTACATCAATAATTCCAAAAATTTTAATTTTTGATTTCTCGATTTTTGAAATATTGAGTTCGCTTAGAAATACGAAGCCCAGGAGATTAAATATGAAGTGATTAGCCGGACCTACTTTTGAGCTCGATATCCATGCAATAGCATTAATTTCAGCTTTTTATTTATATGTTCTCAAGCATGAAAATTAATGTATTCGTATTATCTTTTAATATTCAACTGCATAAATTCATATAGTTTAGGTTGTTTTAAAATTAATTATGGGCCCGTAAAGTACATCGAAGAAACTTCACAGCTTTAATTAAGTATTTTTTGAAGCAGAAACAGGCAGATGCATAATTTGAAGTTCAAGGGGAAGGGGGAATCGAAATACCAGCGCCCCGTAAAAAAGAAAAAATATACTTTCTACGTTTCTTTAAATCTAGATTTGTTTCTTTGATGAGTCATGCAGGAAGTACCCATATTGGTTACATTAGATACGGTTTGTATGTCTCTCAAAGAAAGAGGGAAGATATCACGTGATCCAAAACGCCTCATTGAAGAATACCCGGGCAGCGCCGGGTATTATAGCTAGTAACGAATAAAATTCGTTAGCCGAGGTAATGCATTACTGTAGTTATATGTAATTTGAAAAGAAAGTTGAGAAATCTTCGTAGCAGAGGTGGTTCTTACGCGATCTTGCGGTAAACAGTTTTCTTCAACTCAGCTTCGTCGCTCATAAAGACAAAGTACCAGAAGTTCCTTGTTGACATTTGCTCTTTTTTGTGGTATGAACGACATCTGAGTGCTTTGATTGCCCTCCTCCCTATGATTCAGATGACCTCACCGACATTACAATGTACATCCACGATGATGAATTTGGAAGTTTCTCCGCTTCTTCCAACACAATATTATCTCTGGGTCATCATGAAGCTTATATAAGAGCTGCCGAGACATTTATTTTTTCTGTTCTTCTTCTTATGCGTCATAACGGCATTCATATAATGCCCTGAAATTTTAGGATTCAGATAGTTGTGGATATTTGCTCCGAAGGTAAGGTACGGTTTTCTTTCTCTGTTTTCATTTGAATCGCCCAATTGCAATTTTTCTCATGCCTTTGAAGCACCGAGTATAATAACTCGATTTATAATAAGAGATCTAAGACACTAAAAACATGACACTAAAATGGGGGGGGGGGCACAGATTCATACCCTCTCATTTGGTTTGAACAGGAATTTGTTCACTGTGAAGCACGTGATTCACGACAGAGTCATTTCAAAAATAAGGCCCATTTGGGTACAATGAAATTACGGAAAATTTGATTAATTTAGCTGTTTCTTGGGCACATGAAATACGATATTCCAACCTTATAGTTTCGTTCATTTTTGTGTGACACTGAATAAATGAAAAGTTTTGAATAATACCGTCAATAATGCGCCGCCTGGCAGTCGAGTGGTTAGGGAACTAGCTTCTCACTGTGCAGGTCTGGGTTCGAATCCCGGTTCGGGCATGGATGTTTACTAACACTAACAAATTCCCTGGACGGATCATGACGATCCCTTGGGATCGTGAGGATCACGTTATTATTATTATTAATACCGATTCCCGTATCCATAGTTACCAGATTTCTCGACGCAAAAAAGTGAATCAACGAAATCCCCAAAAAGGTTATGGCAACAGTTTTTTGGTGAAAAAACTATATGGGGAATAGAACAAGCCTGTAGGGAGGTGTACCCGCAAAATACTTTCGAAATCGAGGAACAAATGTTGCTAACGAGAAATCAAAAACGTGTGTGTATAGGGGAGGGCAAAAAAATAAATAAATAAATAATAATAATGACCTTGTAAGAAATAACGAGAGGAGATACGAAGGAGGTCAGTTTGGAACTATCAATGCATTTTTGTTTCGTTGATATATTTGCCTTTCTTCATGGATTAGATCGGCTGTTTTTTATTTCTGAGGCCGGCATTACGTTCTATAAAAGTTTGATAAAAGTTCTTTTACAAAACTCGAAAGAAACAAACAATAAGCCCACTGGTTACACCGAAACGTTTATTGGTTGCATTTTTCAAGTTTCATAAAAGAAATTTTCTAAAAATTCTCTCTATAGTGCATTCGGCCTGAGAAATTTTATTTCAAGTGTTTATTTTTTCTTTTTCAAGCGCGAGCGTTTGTTGTAAAATCTTTCCTTCCAACTAAATCATGCGATTAGCGTTGTTTTTCAATTTCGAAATGTAATTTGAGCTCTTCATCGATTCTGATATGAGAGTTAATGTTATTTCATAATTCTAAAGATCGTGATTTAAAAATTGATGGGACATTCGATAGGATAATAAAAATTTTACAATTTACTGGACATAATTATTACATTTTAATGTTATGTAGCAATTCACTTTAAGAGAATTAAGTTTGATTCAAAAGATTTTTTAATTACCGAAAACATATACTGGATAATATTCTCATTCATCGCAGAATTTGAGTGAATAGTTAGTGGTAATGAGACAATATCGTAGAAAAAGGTTGTGACTCGGTGAATTTTTATTTTCATGTGTAGCTTTCAATTTCTTGTCCGAAATGATATTTCTTCACCTTCTTCTGGTAGTTGGAATTAATGGAACTCCAATGCTGTTCGACGTATTTGCTCACAATGAACCGAAGTCAAATGATACCGAGGTAAGCGTATCTCTATATAGATTTACTAATTACTTTTAAGCGTTATCGAAATTATTTTTGAATTCGATGCGATCGGTCGCATATTCTTTCTCTCTCGTTCGTGTTTTCGCACAATGCAATGACTTTTATTTATTATTTTTTTTTTAGAGTTTGCAGTCATTTATGATTTGTTTTGCATTTTTAACGTATTTTAAGAACATAGTTTTAATTTGTATATAAAATTTGGATAGAGTACTTGCTAGTTTTATCGGAACCGTCACGTGTGGAAAGTATCATAACCATAACTTAGTTTAAGTGAGAGAAAAGCCTTCGAAAGTCTATTCAGGGATGCCCAAGGCAGATAAGACTGCAAAAACAAGACAGACGGGAGCGTATTGAGAATTATTTCCGACCCAGTAAAACACTTCCGCATTCATCAACTCCATTATCGCAACCAAAATAAGTAAACGTCAATTTTGATCGAAACTTTTAACGAAATTTTGATCTTCGGGAGGCACTGGATAAAGCAGGTGACGATTTTTATATCAAAGACGACTTGGAAGAATTAAAACAACTGATTCTTGCTAGCACGGACTTGTTATTACACGTCGATGAATAAGAAAATTTCAGGCCTTATAAACATGCCTGTCTCTCGTTACAGAGTATCTGATTACAGAAAAACGAGCACGTGAAAATTTGAAAGCAGAGAATGAACGTTTATCGATCGATCGAGAGAGAGAAGTGAATGGACTCGTAAAAACGTCTGAATTACGCGGAAGATTATGGCCGAAGAAATAATTTGCTATTTCGTAATTTGGATGTATCCAAAGGTTTTGGAGACATAGACATACGGAAGGACATAGACAAAAAAAATAAAAATAGTAATGATAAAAAATAATATAAAAAAAAATAAAATAATAATAAATAAAACAAAAAAAAATTTGCTGTATTTCTCCCGCCCCCCCCCCCCCCTCTACACCACGAGGAGCCCAAATCCAAAAAAAAAACAACTTTGCAACGGGTATACAGCCTCTAGCAGTGTGGGAGGGAGTCACGCGGAGGATATCATCTCCGTTTCCCATCCGGATAGCTTAGTGAACCTCTATGCGGAATTCCGTTCACAAGTTTTCCTGTGTTGAAGCTAGAGCTAACGAACTTGACCATTTTTCACTGTTTCTCTGAATTTCCGTCGGTTTTTCTTGTTTAGCTCCGAATCGGTGATGTTCGGGTCTAATGTCACGAGATATGTTCGGGGTTGCAATTTCTCTCGATCTTTAATGACGTACTTATCCAATGAGCGTATCCCATCCTAAAATCTGAGTACAGTATGGAATTGTGCTGCTGGGAGGGTGCTCATAGTGTGTGTTTGCGGGTCTGTTCTCTACTCCTGTATTTTATACTGTATGTATATTTTTTTACTCGTCAAACGGCAGTAGGGGAAAAAAATTAGATTTTGCTTTTATACTATGGGCATTGTATTGTCTTTCATCTTCAAAACAATATTCATTGTTTATTTGGTTTCGTTCCCAGCCACATGTAATGCGTCAAAAATTAGTTCTTTTGCAAATTTTATTTCACCAAATCTATTCATAGTTAGAATTCCTCTCACAAAAATTTGAAACACATACACACATTTGTTCCAATTTTTTTTTTCAATTATTAGTTTTGCAAAATGTGCAATTTACCAAACTAGGTGTCAGACATAATAGGAAAACAAATTGCCCATGTGTCAAGTTTAATTAACAATTTGTGTCTTTGAAAAGAGGTATGCTGATAACCAAGACCCGGATGTTGATGAAATTTGTTCATTTTTCGTTTTTGACTGGAAAAAATCCTCTCTCTATTCCCCCTTCTCCAGTATACAAGTCATGCCCCGCACATCTAGCAACAAGGACGTCCGATCAGATTCTTCACGGGACTCTCAATAGCGAGTTCCTTGTGATTTAACATAAAATGATAAGATTCGTCTCGGGCCTCCAAGTCGGAGACCTGACAGCCCCACCCTTGTGGATGCCATAACGCCAGTGTTCCTAACCGATTCATGAATTATAACTCGTTTGTTAAAAAAAATTGTTATTTTTGATGAAATCTAAACGAGAGAGAGAAAAAATAAATTTTTGAGAAAAAAATTCACATGATTGTGATGGTATGAAAATTTCTTTCGACGTATCGATTTCAAAAGAAAATTCACAAACATCATTTTATTCAAATCAGATGGACCACGAGTATTTTAGATTGGTACCCCGTGGTGTTAAACGTCCGAGAAGGCGTTCCCACGCAAGATGGATTGACGAGAGCAGGAAAGCTGGAGCCAACTGGATGGCTAAAGACAGTGCAGAATGGAAAAATTTAGAGGAGACCTTCATCCAGCAGTGGATTGAAAATGGTTGTTGTTCATGAGGATGATTTGAAATCAGTATCTTCTATATATATATATTACCGCTCACAATCTAGTTCAAATTCCAAGTCCGACACGCGCGGAATCTTTAACGGGAATTTTCTGCTTTTTTCACAGCCGGTTTGCGTAAAGCGGCGACACGCTATGTAAATGAACGGAGCGTTTCCTTATTCTGATTGGCCCGATCGCTACCGATTGCCGGAATCGGAAATAACAAGAAATGTTTTTCGTTAATCTCCCGCTTTTAAAAGCTAAAAAAAAGTTGAAACTCAGGGTTTTAAACGATCGGAGACGACGCGGGTTTCCAGAATCGGAAACGTGAACGCACACTCATAGATGTGATTCATCCGATCCCAGGCCGTGCGCTGATCTCAGACCGTGAAAATTCTACGGTTCCTGTTGTTGCTAAATTTTTGCGTAGGTGGGATTGTGTAGGGAAATTGTGTTAAAAAATTCAAGGAAGTTAGAAAACACGATCCGGACTATCTCGGCAATGTATGCGTCTCTGAGGACTTTGGACTTAATACCAGCAAGGTAAGATCTTTCCTTTTCCCGTTTTTATGAAGGATTCTTTCGAGAGAGAATCCAGAAAACAAACTAAACTTGTTCGAGATATTTATACATTGAGATGGAATTCCTCACGCTTTTGATGAAAATACGAATAATATCGTAAAAGATCCGATGTACTCAGATCCGGTAATCGTTCGAACTTCACAAACGCACTTCAAAACGATCCGTTTTAATATTGATGGCCGCTGCCTGTATAAATTAGATGAGAACATTTCATCAACCATTTTCAATACAAATGATCGCCAACCTGTTTTTAACCCTGATAATTTTAGTGCTTCAATAACAGTTCTTAGGCTGGGACTTGACTACGGCGCGGTTGCACGCGGTTGGGGGGGGGAAGGCATCATCTATAGTTTTATTCTGTCAACGCACAGATACAACTGCAACCGCTGAGCGCGGTTTTTTCAACCGAGAAAATCCACATTTTTTTGGACGGTTGGGGTAACCGGAAAGCTGCCATCATGTATTGGGAAGGCTTGAGCTCCCTGATGACGGTTCGGCTGGACCTGCGATTGCTGTCTTCCATTGGCTATTAAGTGGTTTGACAAGGAGGGTGATGGGATTTCGGATGCACTGGACAAAGGAATTGCTCTCCTTCTCAGTTTGCCATAAAAATGAGGGCAAAAGACAAATTCGAAGAACTGTATAGTGAAGTTCTATTCGACAGAAACTAATTCTTTGTTTGGCGCTTTTGCACTGATAACAATAAAAAAAACCAATGAAGAAAAAAATTAAATTTTTCTAATTATTGAAATTTTTTTGCTTTCCTACATGAGCATACATTAAAACTCGGTTATAATGACATTCATAAACTAACGTGATTACGCTAAAACCGAGATGTATATTTTAGAGTCTCTTGAATGAAATGCATTGGATCCCGATTATAACGTGTTAGCAATAAACCAATTAGTTACCTCATCCAAAAGAGTACAAATTACCACGGAGCCCAACCATTTATAATGAATTCATAAAAAATTAGAAGTAAAAATAATCAGACATCTGCAGGAATATATTTTTACATTTGCAAATTCTCCATATCAAACTTTTGAAACGTTTATTAAAAGCCTAAGTATGAACCGGGGAGGAAATACGTCCCTAAGAGCTGCATTGTGTGTGTTTTGCTTTCATTATTCTGTCTTTTTGGTATTTATTTTTGTATCGTATATGAATGTGGCTGTCTATCTGTTGTTTTTGCAATGAAAAAAAACCCATCTAGGCCAGCGGTTCTCAACCGGTGCTCCGTGTGAACTCCCAAGGGCTCCGCGGCCCTCGAGGAAAATAAAAAAAGAACCAGTAAATTTGAAAAAAATAATTATTGATATTTTTGAATAAAAATAAATCGGTAACTTTGATGAATAAATAAAAAATAGGCCTACGGGGCTCCGCCATAGAAATTATATACTGGAAAGGGCTCCGTGGGTCAAAAAAGATTGAGAACCGCTGATCTAGACAAAACGTTGTATGCGGGTAATATCGGAGAGTGCACTAAGACAATTTTCACACTTACCGTTCTTTTCAAGTAGTTTTTCATTTACATACACACACAAAGCCGCAACTAGGGAGAGCGGGTCCACTGTATCGAGTGCTGAACTAGGGGGGCGCCGAATTGCCCCTTTAACACCACTCCTAACCTTTCCTTACACGGGGACGCCAAAAGCTTGCTAGCTCCAGTTAAAAAAGTATCCAGCTGCGGCCCTGTGTGTACCTTAAACCCTGCAACATATATACTGATGTACACGGCCACAACGACATGCGTGGTCAGCAGGGGCAAGCACGCATTTTGGCGCCCCCTTTTAATATTGAAGGAGAGATGAAAGGTTAACATTTGCGCTCCTGTCTGGCTCGGAGTTCGGGGCATCAGTCAGTGCCGTCTTAACGCATAGGCCCACCCGAGCACGGCCCGGGTGCCTCAAGAGAAGAGGGGCCTCCCAAAAATGAGATCCGATTGAAATTTTAAAGGATTTACCATGTAGGGCCTCCTAAAAACCACTTGGCCCGGGGGGGGGCCCATAATACTCTTAAGACGACCCTTCATAATGTTGTATCATAATGTTTTTTAAAATTTGATTTTTTTTTTTTACAGTTTTTAAAACATGAAATTTTCAGAAATTTCATTCCGATTTCCTATCTGAATTTTTTTTTTCCTGACCATCAAAAGAAATATATATTTTTTTAAATAGGAGAAAATAATTTTATCCTTGACTTTTTTTTTTGGTCATATGGGGTTTCCCAAAATTACAATTATTGTGCTTAATTTCCATTAATTAGAAATTTAATTAATTGGAAATTCACTTTAATTACAAAGAAAAGCGTGCTAAATTCATGGCCAATAATTTTCTTCAAGCCAAAACTTCAAAAATATGTTACTTAAATAGTTTTTTAATATATATGTTATTTAAATTAATTATGATGATTCTAGTTATCATATATAAAAAAATTTGTGCGATTTGGTCACGAATCGTAAAAGCATCAAAAATGGGTCAACTTGTAGGCTGTCTTTCTTCAACTCTGAATTAATTTCAAATGGCAAATATTGTTACAGAAAATTAAATTTCATTACATGAATATTTTTATTAGTATATACAGTAAAACCCCTCCTTTCTGTGAACACGGACAGGACAAAAAAATTAAATACATATGTAAAATGGGTGACCGTTAAAAAGAGGTTTGAAATTCATACTTTTATATATTATACAACTGTAAATTATTATTTTTCCGTAAAAGAGGGAGTATCCGTTAAGAGGGGGGTTTTACTGCAATGCAGCTTATGAGCACGAATTTGCATGCTAACTGGAGCCAACTTCAGCTTGGCGAAAATAATTTAGCCAATCCCGAGATGTTACGTGACAAATAAAAAAACCCCGGTTGGTAACAGCAGTGTGTGTTTCACGCGAAATTCCACGGTTGCTGATAAGATCAACCGCGCCAGCCGAACCGTAGTGTGCCGGCAGCCTTATAATACCGATTTGAGAGAATATCCCTATGCCCCCCCGGTGCTGTCCAGATCAATAATATTTTTTGCCCGAAAGGCAAAAAAAGAAAAAAAAAATAAGTCGAACATGCCAGAATAACAATGCGTCTGTTCTTAAATTGAGTAAACTCCAAGGAGATGCTCTACCATTAACAGATGGTTTTTGAGAGACTTAGAGCAGATACAACTGAGATATAAGCAAGAGTGTTTACGGTAGTTGGCTAGTTGATAAGCTTACAGGGATTTCAATGTACCAACAACATCCATTGTTGAACAAGAACTGTCTTGCATTATCACATGGAAATGCAGATGTTGAGAGAGGATTCACTGTAAATCGGTAGTATTCTATCGCACAACAGACAGTCATTCAGAAGAATGTGCATAATTGGGGTGAGGCTAGTGAAAGACGCTGTGAAAAAGAATGGAAGTGTGTTGCATGTCCCAGTTACAAAAAAAGTTATGACTTGTATGACCATAGGCGGAGATAGACTTGGAAGTCTGGGGGGGGGGGCACGATGATGATGTCAATTCATATATACAGATAGACCCCACCCCCGTATCTTCGCCCATGTGTATGACTAAAGCACATACTGCTTATAAAATTCAAAAAGAAAAGAAGGAAATGGCTGAAAATTCGAAGAAGAAGAGAAGTTAAAGCTGGCCAATGTGTGAAGAAAAGAGGTCAAAAGAAGATTAAATAGAGAAGATTGATATATAGTGAAATAAAAAAATTAAAAATAATTGAAATAAAAAGCTTGTTTCTGCACAGAATTACTTAAAGGAAAGTAATGCACCTTTTAAGCATGTCAGTATACAAAAATAAAGAATTTTGGAGATGTAAAAGTTTTGTCAATGTCAATAAATGTTGCAACTAAAAAAATACAAGATGCAACTAATGAATTGAACAGAGCCCATAATAAACGTATTAAGATATCTTAATACATTTATTTTTATTTGCCTTTTTTCAATTCATTAGTTGCATATGTAAGAAAACCAACAACCCAGTAGGGTGTTTTGACTATAATAAAAAAATTAATTGCGTGTTTGCATGATTTGCTTTTTGAACAGAATCAGAAAATTTATCAGCTTTCTCTTGCAAATAGTGTTAAAAACAGTTTAAAAGAAACTTCTGCTTTCATGCTCATGAATTGGATTCTTCAAGTGACAATAAAAATTTGATTAATTTTTTTCCAGTTCTGTTATTATACATAGTTTTTTGATACTGCATTCTGTGAAAATGAATTTTTTTTTTAAATTCCTTAGAGAACTTGAGTTTCTTGAAATATTAATAGATAATACTGCAATTAAAATACTCAAAGAATGATTCTGAACCGCAGAGCATTTTTGAATACTACGATAATTTGAAAATTCAAGTTTTTTTCTCCTATTTTTTTTCATTTTTTCAAATTTTCACTTCTAGGCCTGAATAAATATTTGTGTAAGTTTTCCCCACCCCTTTCACTGAAAGTTGTTTTCTATTGTTTCTCTGATATTCTGAGTTTTCAGTAATCCGAGATAATATCGGTCCTGTTCACCTCGGGTAAGGTTCAGTGGTTCCTCCTGAAGCCGGTTTGGAAAATTCTAAAAACCGGTGAATGAGAAAAAATATCTTCGAATGCTTTTAAAAGACTAGAACAAAAAGTAAAAATCAAATCAAGTCTATCTTTCTGGAAAATATGAAAGGGAAAATTCCAAAACATGCATTTTGGTAAACTCAAAAATAGTGATAGTAACATTGATTTGCATTTCTTTGGCTTGCTCAATCCTAACAAATAAGATGCAGAATTTATTAGAATGCTTGAATAAGAAAAATATTAAATCAAGCAAAATTTTAATGAAAATGCTATAAAAATGTAACTTTGTAATTTTGAAGCCAGAATTGTGTGAAGCATTGAAACAAAAATTTGCAGAACAATAGAGAGGCTTGATGCTGATGCTCTCTACTAAAAGTAAAAGCAGATGTGCTACGTAGTATTAGTTTCGAAGATGTCGTCAAAGACTTTGCAAAACTAGAAAAAGCAGAAGGGGGAAGGGCCTTTGAAACAAATGAGAAGTGCGCTTAGAAATACGTATTCACATCATACTCAGCCTACTTCTGAAAAATAAAATTTTATGTAACGTTTCTTATGTTTTTTTTCTTTCGAATTGATAGATTCAATGAATAAATAGATGAAAAATACAGCGTGTGTCTGTATTGAGAATTGGCAATATCCAATATTGTCAATTCTCACCAAAAACAAAGCTAAACGTGAAAGAAAGCCTGAAAGTAAAAATTATTAGTATTAGCTAGACAAATGTGTAGGCGAAGTCTCTGGAACCGGTTCTTGGTGATTTCTGTGGAGATATTTTAATTCCTCCATCTCCTTCTTCACGTCAGTCAATTAGTTCGAATTTTTTTAGCGCGCGAACGCTAGAAAGTTCAAAATTTTCTAACAGGATTTCCACAGATGATGCTTTGGGTGTGGTTCAGGGCCGTAACTAGGCTTGGGCAACCGTGGCCTTTAGCCGAATAGGGGCCTCACAAAAAATAAGCACTTATTTTCCATAACCTTTTCCTTTTTAAGGGTCTCTTCCCCCCCCCCCCCCGAAAATATCTGCTCCGAGAAGGTGTGTTACGACCATAGACTAAAGATATAACAGACCGCGAGCGCTATTCATAAAACTTGTCGAACGTGAAGAAAAGATGAGCTGTATTGTCGGGGAAAGAACGGGTTCTGCGCTATTACTTATACATTTGGCTCGTTTTCGCAGAACATAGTGATTTCGTGTTAATGCTAGGATGTTGTAACGAAATTTGACTCGATCATCGAGTTGATGAAAACTTTCCTGCATTTGTTCAATGAATTTCATTCATTCTTATGTAAAATATTTAGGGAATGAGGAATTCGAAAAAAAAAATCAATTCTATATAATATAAACAAATATTGAAAAACGAATTTTTTTTTATTTTCCAAAAGGGATAATTCCTAATAATTTAAGACTTAGGTTATATATATATAATAGGATTTAAAAACTCATCTCTTATATATACAGCCTATTTCATTTATATTTTTAAATATTCTCTTCTCATTCACTTCGTCACTTTTAATTTCGGAAATGTATTTTAACTAGGAGTTATTAAAACATAAAAATTATCTTCCAAGAACATTAAAATTACTCTAATCATACATTTATTTTGAGTATATAATTATAATGCATCATATTATGTTATGTAATGTAACACATTCACACTCATACCATATTCAGTCATGAGATATTTAAATAATAAGTAAAAGTTTCATTTCCAACATTCTTGAAAAACCTTTTTATAACCTTATCACACAAAAATGTAAACACTTGCATAATATTTCAGGAATAAAATGAATTTTTCAAGAAAATTGCAAAACCTCATCGTCAGTACTTTTCTAAATTATAAGAAATGAAATTTCGTGTAGCGTATATATGTAATAATTTAGAGTACGTAAATATATGTTACATGTCACATATGTGTAACCTTTTCGCTCCAGAAGTATACATATGTGAATCTTCATTTTTTTTTTTTTTTAGGCATTAAGTAGTTTTTAGAATGATTCTTTCATTCAATTAATGTCTGAGGTACACATAGTGACTTAGTTCTAAAGTTCATAGTGACATAGTTACTGTTGCTTGCTGTGAAGTTGTTGCTTGCTGATCGTTAGAAGTTGTTGTTGCTTGTTGATCGTTGGAAGGCTTGTGGGCATTGAAGGGCAGGTCATCACCGCAGATATAAGCCGGTTTGACTCTGTCTGTGCTTACAGATACTGGTCGACCTTGGGTCTAGGTCAATTCGTGGCGCTCAACTTGTCGCAGGACAATTCGTCGCATTCAATTTGTCGCAGCGTCAATTCGTCGTGCTACAAACTCGTCGCGGTACAAATTTGTCGCAGGCTCATTTCGTCGCGGTACAAATTTGTCGCAGGCTCATTTCGTCGCAGTACAAATTTGAATTTCTTTAAAATTCATGTGTTTGTTGTGATCTTATAAATAGGGTAGTTGCTTTAGGCGTAAAAAATGGATCTAATTTCTTTTCTCATTTATTGGAAATGTTCCCCTTTGCCATCTGTTTTAATTTTTAACAAATGAAGGAAAGTATTCATTGAAGTCATTAAATTTTTAAATTTTAATTTTTACCATATAAGCCGCATTTCTGTCGAGATTTCCATTTCTCGCAGTGAGGGATGTTGAAGAGCTGACCCAAATAAGAAATTGAGATCAAATAAATTTTTAAATTTTAATTTCCACCTTATAAGCCGCATTTCCCACTTTTTGTCGGGATTTCCATTTCTCGTAGTGAGGGGCGTTGGGAGCTCACCCAAATAATAAATTGGGATCAAATAAATTTTGAAAATTTAGTTTCCATCGTATATGCCGCGGTTCCCGCTTTCTATGTATCCATGCAGAGAATATATCTTTAAGGAATTTTTTATAACAACGTACCTAAGTTTTATGTAAGAGCTGCGAAAAGTATTATTTTCAAATTATTTTTTTGCAATGCAGTGTACATTTCAAATCACTTTGTATTATCACACCGAAATAATATTCAAACAGTCCGACCATAGGCACCAGAACTGGGGGCTGATGCCATTTGAGGCTCCCCCCCCCCCAACTCCACTAACTCATGAATATACAATTCAATGCACCATTTCGCCTCCTGAGTACGGGTTTGAGTCCCTTATGAACGGAATGAATGGCGATTTTTAGCCCCCCCCCCCACCTCCTCAATGTTTCCTTCATGTCGGCACCTTTTGACTGGCCAAGGATGCCGGAAGTGTTTAATTTTGATTTCTGAATCATTTCTCTGGGTGCGCATACCCATTCCATAAAATACCCTGGGCACCAACAGCATCTTTGTCACCACTGGAAATGTCAATCGATTTTTGATTTTTTTTTTTTTTTCAACTCTAAAGTAACAACTCTCGAGTAAAAAGAATGAAATCAGACTTTTAATTGGCCCATTGTATGTAACTTCATGTACATGACACTCGAAATTAAAATTATAATATCAATTAAATTTAAAAATTTAACTGCATATAAAAGTTTAATTATACTTGAAAATTCGGTTAGAAAAATTTGAAATGTTCAATAACTGATTTTTGCTGTGATAAAATTTCAATATCATGTGGAAAAATTTCGGTTTGTATGATATTCCCCAAATTACAGTGAGCCTTTCTTTAACGGTAAATTTCTATCTGCCCCATGGGCTCGCGAGTTCCCCCCCCCCCTTCGAGAGTCGCCAACATTTACAATTACAGTATCTCCATAAGAACCCAAAATATTTAATTAATTAATAATTCAATTAAATTAATATTTAATTTTCACCGTATAAGCCGCACTTCCCGCTTTTGTTGGGATTTCTATTTCTCATAGCGAAGGGAGTTGGGCGCAGATCAAGGGTGGAAATGTACAGTGCTTATGAATGATGATTCGATGAAGTTTTCATAATGCCCACAGGATGAGCACCGACAAAGGCAATGTAATCACCATTAAGAAAGATGACTATGGGTCTGTCGCATAGACATAAACTGAAGAGCCAAAAAAACTGGTACAGGCATGCGTATGCAAATAAAGAGATATGGAACCAATCAGAGTACGGCGCTGCGGTCGGCAACGCCTATATAACACAACAAGTGTCTGGCGTAATTGTTAGATCGGTTACTGCTGCTACAATGGCAGGTTATCGAGATTTAAGTGAGTTTGAACGTGGTGTTATAGTCAGCGCACGAGAGATGGGACATAGCATCTCCGAGGTAGCGATGAAATTTGGATTTTCACGTAAGACCATTTCACGAGTGCACCGTGAATATCGGGAATCCGGTAAAACATTAAATCTACAACATCGCTGCGGCCGGAAAAAGATCATGAAAGATCGGGACCAACGACGACTGACGAGAATCATTAAACGTGACAGACGTGCAACCCTTCCGCAAATTGCTGCAGATTTCAATGCTGGGCCATCAACAAGTGTCAGCGTGCGAACCATTCAACGAAACATCATCGATATGGGCTTTCGGAGCCGAAGGCCCACTCGTGTACCCTTGATGACTGCACGACACAAAGCTTTACGCCTCGCCTGGGCCCGACAACACCGACATTGGACTGTTGAGGACTGGAAACACGTTGCCTGGTCTGACGGGTCTCGGTTCCAATTGCTTCGAGCTGATGGACGTGTACAGGTATGGAGACAACCTCATGAATCCATGGACCCTACATGTTAACAGGGGACTGTTCAAGCTGGTGGAGGCTCTGTGATGGTATGGGGCGTGTGCAGTTGAGCGTGATATGGGACCCCTGATACGTCTAGATACGACTCTGACAGGTACGTAAGCATCCTGTCTAATCACCTGCACCCATTCATGTCCATTGTGCATTCCGACGGACTTCGACAATTTCAGCAGGACAATGCGACACGTCACACGTCCAGAATTGCTACAAAGTGGCTCCAGGAACACTCTTCTGATTTTAGACACTTTATTGAACATATCTGGGATGCCTTGCAACGTGCTGTTCAGAAGAGATCTCCACCACCCCCTCTTATTCCTTCGGATTTATGGACAGCCCTGCAGGAATCATGGTGTCAATTACCTCCAGCACTACTTCAGACATTAGTCGAGTCCATGCCACGTCGTGTTGCGGCTCTTCTGCGGGCTCGCGGGGCCCTACACGATATTAGGCAGGTGGACCAGTTTTTTTGGCTCTTCAGTGTAATATAACCATTAATCTTATGTTTATAATCAGTCGCATATCTTTGGCTGGTTTGCTTGTGTGGTTGTAAGTGCGGCTTATACGGTGAAATTAAATATTAATTTAATTGAATTATTAATTAATTAAATATTACAGGTTCTTATGGAAGTACTGTAATGGTAAATGTTGATGACTCTCGAAGGAGGGATGGGGAGAAACTCTCGAGCCCATGGGGCAGATAGAAATTTACCGTTAAAGATAGGCTCACTGTAATTTGGGGAATATCATACAAACCGAAATTTTTCCCCATGATTTTTTATCACAGCAAAAATCAATTAGTTAACATTTCAAATTTTTAAGGCCCATGGGGCAGATAGAAATTTACCGTTAAAGATAGGTTCACTGTAATTTGGGGGAATATCATACAAACCGAAATTTTTCCACATGATATTGAAATTTTATCACAGCAGAAATCAATTATTTAACATTTCAAAGTTTAATTATATTTGAAAATTCAGTTATAAAACTTTTATATGCAGTTAAATTTTTAAATGTAATTGATATTGTAATTTTTATTTCGATAGCCTTTCCGCATTGACAAAAATTAATTATTTTCAGTTAACTGCGTGTACACTTTTGTTCATGTTTTTATTTCACTAAGACAGAAACCTACATACAAGCTCGCGTGGAACATGTACAGTGAAGAATCGACGGTTCGACGAATTGATTCTGCGCTGTAATATATAAATTGACGTCAAGACGAATAGACACGGCGGCAAACTTGTACCGCGACGAATTGGCACTGCGACGAATTGGCACTGCGACGAATTTGTACCGCGACAAATTGAGGCGCGACGAGTTGATCGCGACAAGTTAAGTGCGACAAATTGACCGGCTACTGTCGACCTTTTATTAGTATTTGGAAGACCTTTTCTGATCTTGACAGTACCTGGTAAGGTCCCTCGTACGGAGGTTCTAGGCCTTTCTTCACTGTGTCCGTGCGGAGGAAAACATGAGCAAGACAGCAGGTCCTTGCTGACAAAAACAATGTTTTCCGTGGCGAACAGTCTGTCTTGGGCTTAAATTTTCCATGGTGGTCTTCAACTGATCAACGAAGCTTGATGGATCTGGGTGATGACGACTAGGTACGAAAAACTCTCCTGGAAGCCGTATAAGTGCACCATACATCATTTCCGCAGTTGTAGCTTGCAAGTCCTCCTTCCAGGCGGCTCGAAAACCCAACAGAATCGTAGGAAGTACTGTTACCCAGCGGTTAGTTGCGTGAGCCTTGATAGCAGACTTAAGGTCTCGATGGAAGCGTTCTACTTGACCATTTGCTTGTGGATGGTATGATGTGGTCCTCTGGCGATTGGTTCCCAAGAACTTCGTTAGAGCCTTGAACAAAAAGGACTCAAACTGGACACCTTGATCTGAGGTGATTCTGTTAGGTGAACCGAACCGAGCAACCCATCCAGAATAGAAAACCTTGGCCACGGTGTCAGCAGAGCTATCCGGCATAGGGAATGCTTCAGGTCATTTAGAGAAGCAATCCACACAGGTGAGGCAATATTTGTAGCCTTCCGATGGAAGCAAAGGGCCTACAATATCAATGTGGACGTATTCAAACCTTTCATCAGGTGGTGAAAATTCCCCATGTGGGCTGTTTGCATCCCGACTCATTTTAGACTTTTGACAGTTAATGCATGTACGTGCCCAAGTGGTCACGTCAGCCTTCAGTGCGAGTCACATGAAATGCTCTTCAACTAGTTTCACAGAGGCCTTCACTCCAGGATGTGCCAGTCCATGCAAGGTAGTAAAGATGTCCCTACATTTTGAAGATGGAACCAATGGTCGAATGCGACCTGTAGAGATATCGGAGTACAGCTGAAGCTTTGACTCATCAGCTGGAAGAGAGTGGATCTTCAGGAAGTAGATGAAGGATTGGTGAGTAGTTGCTGAATATCCTCATCTTTGAGTTGTTCCTCTGCCATTCGTTTGAAGTCGGTGGGAGATGGTGTGTCTATGGTTGATATGGATATCCGAGACAATGCATCTGCCACAACATTTTCTGCACCCTTGATGTGTCGGATGTCTGTGGTAAACTGGTCAATGAAATCCAAGTGTCGAAGCTGACGAGGTGAGCACTTGTCAGTGGTCTGTCTGAAGGCATATGTGAGAGGATTCTGATCCGTGTACAGGACGAATGAATGGCCTTCAACCATGTGCCTGAAATATTTGATAGCAGGATAAGCTGCCAACAGCTCTCGATCATAGGCACTGTAATTCTTTTGTGCACACATTCTTTTGTGTGAGATAACTTCTTGGAGTAGAACCCAAGTGGCTGCCAAGATCCTGACACACGTTGTTGCAAAGTTTCGCCTATGGCAATATCGGAAGCATCTACCACAATAGCCAAAGCTGCTTCTTCCACTGGAAATGCCAAAGCTGTTGCATCTGCCAGATCCCGCTTAGACTTCAGGAATGCTTCATCGGCTTCTTTGGTCCAAACGATTTTTCTCTTATCGTTTCGCTTGGAACCCGCTAGAAATTTATGCAGGAGTGCCTGCGTCTCTGCTGCTTTTGGAACGAAGCGACGATAAAAATTGAGGAGGGCCAAAAATCGTCGGAGCCCTTTGACTGTGTCTGGCTTTGGGTATTGAGCGATGACCGACACTTTCTCAGGAAGAGGTTGCAGAGATCATATGACCCAAAAATCGAACTGATGGTTGCCCCAGAACTCATTTAGTAGCATTGAGGCGAACTCCGAATTCAGAAAACGTTTGAATACTTGGCGCAAATGTTGTTCCCTGTGCTCTTCAGTGTTTGTAGATGCCACGAGAACATCGTCGAAATACGGTACACAAAAGGTGAAACCCTGCAACACCATATGTATGAACCTCTGGAATGTTGCAGCTGCATTCGACAGTCCGAACGGCATGAAGAGAAATTCGAACAGTCCGAATGGTGTTGTTACGGCTGTTTTCCGGAATATCCTCTTGTCTCACAGGGATTTGATGAAAAGCTTTTGCAAGATCTAGGGTGGAGAATATTTGTTTCTCCTCTAGCACATGGAGACAGTCCTGGATGTGCGGAACTGGATATCTGTCAGGGATAGTTGCAGCATTTAGTCTCCTGTAGTCGCCGCATGGTCTCCAATCGTCGTTGCACTTGGGTACCATGTGCAGTGGGCTTGCCCAGCAACTTTGAGATGGTCGGCAAACTCCTTGGGCAACTAGATGATCGAATTCCCACTTGGCTGCACGCAGCTTGTCCGGTGGTAGCCTGCGAGGTTTTGATGCAACTGGTGGGCCTTTGGTCTCAATGCAGTGTTGGACGTCATGCTTAACAGCATTAAATGTTGCTACAGTCTCTGTCAGTTCAGGAAACTCGGTGAGAATTCGATGAAATTCACTATTGTCCCGGATGCATTTCACTGCTGGGGATGGTACGTCCGCACCAGCAATCTTGCAATGTGAACGAAGCTCAGTGAGTGGATCCATTAATTGACCGCGCCGAACATCTATAAGCAGTCCAAAATGCCGCAGAAAGTCAGATCCGATGATTGGACGTGAAACGGCAGCAACGATGAATGACCAATGAAATGCACGACGAAGTCCTAGGTCTAGTTTTAACAGTCGTTGACCGAAGGTATGTATGGCAGTTCCGTTTGCAGCAAACAACTGAAGCTTGTCTGGCTGACGTCGGGAATCTTCTTTGCGTAGTGGCAGTACAGATACATCAGCGCCAGTGTCTATGAGGAACTGCACGGAAGATGACTGGTCAGACAGACATAGCCGGAAGCACTCGAGTTTGCCGTCACTCTGAGCATCGAGTGACGGCCCAGCTAGTTTCCCTGGTGGTTGAAACTGCAAGGCTGGACACATTTGGTTGCTTTTTCTTTGAAACGCCAGTGGTACCAGCAGTGCTGGTAATTTCTGTCACGACTGCTGGAACGCTGACGAGATCCTCGGCGATTTCTTGATTGGGATCGAGCACGCGTTTCGAGACGCTCCAAACGGGAAGAAACATCCATTAGGGTACGTCCATAGTGAACCGCTTCTCGCTTCTCGTCTCATCGCGGCGGGCGAGCGGGGAAAAAAAGATCGTGAAAACTCATTGAGGTGGTCATAGCGCGCCCGCCTACCTGCATTTACTGGCTCAAACCGCTTTTAACCGCTTTAACCGGAATGAATTATTATTTCTTTTTCTCGCTTGAACTGCTCACCGCTTGAACACGCTCGGTGTGTTGTTATCTTCTGGTGCACGTGGTGTTCTTGTCCTCTTGAGACTGCACGTTTTTCTCTGTTTATATAAAATGGACGTGGATAAAGATATTTTAATTGCGAAAGTATTCCTGAAAAGTGTCATTTGGAACAAAATGTTGAAAGGCCACGCCAACCGCAACGTTGTTGACAAAGCATGGAAAGAGATAGCTGCTGAATTGAATGTTGAAGATGGTAAGTGAGAAATAATGTTTCATTATTATTCGTTTTTGACTCAGCTTATTTATAGATCATTATTTTTCAAACAACTAGAGCAGTATTTACTCAACAAACCTATTCACTGCATTTCACAATATTGTGTGGTTAGATTTTGCTGAATATTTTTGAATGGGACTAGAGCAGCCAGTTATTAACAACTAAGTTGAGTAAATATTCAAATTCAGTTTTATTTATTTCACATCATAATTATTAATCAATATCTTTGTTTGCATGCATAGACCCATGACAACATAAATATACGTTAAATTACATATTGGCAATTACAATAGAGCTATGAAATGGTTAAAACAAAATTACAAAATATTAATCGGTGAAAACAAGATATAAGTAAAAACACAAAATAACAAATATTAAGAATACAAACTATACAATGCATAAAATAAATGAAATGTAAGCACATAAAACATCAGGAAAACTGTGTAAGGGGTTTCAGTCAAACAAAGTACGGAAGTTATTCAACACAGAAGAAAACGGAAGATACTATTACAATTTACTGTGCATTAAGGTTTGCATAAGGCAATTTAAAGACAGTCTCATCGTGTATAACTTTAGAAAACTGAAGCCAGTCTCATCCAAAGTTGTTCAAACATTGGATAACCAGTTGCAGGGATTATTTGGGTCAAAATCCATCAACAACATAAATACTACACAACAGGCAAATGAATCGAACCAAAATGAGCGACCATGTACTTATCAACGCTAAAACATATTACACTGATGTGATAATCACGTCCCGTCAGAGACGTTGTGTATTCTGATTCCTAGCAAGTCTGTGACATGAAAATTATGTGACATGGAATTTTCACGTCACACAATTTCCACGAATCAGAACTCACAACGTTTCAGACGGGGCGTGGAATCACATCATGTCAGTGTAATGTGTTTCGGCATTAAATGTCCTGCTCCATTCATTTGTCAAGCTCCAATCCTGTTTAAGTTGGTCTGGAGCAATTCCTTATCGCTTTGATTCCCGACTATGTCCATTAGCTTCACATCATCTGTGAATTTGCTAGCAATCCCATTGATACCCTGATTGAGATCAAGTTTATAGATAAAAAGTGAAAAAGGTATGGGGCCAAGGACACTTCTTTGAAGAAGTCCACTTAATTGTGTAAGTAGGTTACATAAAACAAATTTCTTGTCAAATTTAAATGGTCAGAAATTAAACATTAAATTTTATGTACGTGTTTATGCATTTACTTTTCACACATAACTTAAAGGATATTTTTGGAAGTATTGCGCAAATGTGGATCTGACGTTTTCTGCTTGAGTTGCAGGCCTCCCTCTTCTTTCCCAACTGACCTCGTGTCCTGCAATGTGAACATCAGACAGGTTTCTATGCATTCCTTCTCGGTCAATTACGACATTGTGCAAAACACAAATGCATTTGACTATTTTATCAGCGAGACGTGCTGAGGTCTCTATTGATTTCGAAAGTATGCGCCATTTTGAGTATGTTATTCCAAATGCACATTCCACAGTCTTTCTGGCACGTGATAATCTTTCATTGAACATTTGTTTTGTCTCGGTCAGTCCCTCACGTTTATAAGGCTTCATGATGTACGGAAGCAAAGGGTATGCCTCATCCGCAAGAATAACGAAGGGAGCTTCCATTTGACTGTGCGGCAACATTTCTGGTGCAGGAAACTTTATCAGCTCTTGGTTGATGAAATTAAATAACTCAGATGCTAAATATGTCCCTCCATCGCTCTGTTTTCCATACCCTCCTACGTCAACAACTATGTACTTGTAATTGGCATCAACAAGGGCCTGCAGTACCAAGGAAAAATGCTGTTTGTAATTGTAGAACATTGAGCCTGAGTTTGCTGGACAAACTAAACGCACGTGCTTTCCGTCCAGACAGCCAACTACATGCGGAAAATTCCAAATGTTGTAGAATTCTGTTGAGTTTCTTTTCAGTGACTCAACAGTTGGAACTGGCATGTGTAGTGGGCACAGTTCAATCCATATCGCTTCCACTGTTTCCTTGACTATGTCAGCAACAGTGGATTTGCCCATCCGGAAACTGAAGGCCAATGCTCTGAACGATAGTCCAGTCGACAGATACCTAAAATGAAAGGATATTGAATTTATTCAGTTTTACTTGCATATTTATTAATATTAAATGAAAATAGAATGGAAGAGAAAAAACGAAACATGTATGTTGTGGTTGAAAACATTTAGAGAAACTAATAATTTTGTTTGTTTTTTTCAGATGGGGTTCTGCGTAAAAAGTGGAAGTATCTGAGAGACCAATTCGCAGTAGAAATGGGAAAGTTCCCTCCTAGACGTTCAGGTGATCCTGGCAGTCAAACGGTATCTAAGTGGCCATATTTCAAATCGCTCATGTTCTTAGCGGGCATCGTCAAGCCAAGAGCCTCATCGAGCAACTTGAATAGCAGCAAAACTGATCAGGGCAGTGAAAATTTTGAAATGATAGCTCACACTGCTGAGAGTGGAACAGAGCTTGCGGATGGTAGTCAGGAAACAGAAATGCAAGATTCTGACACCCAAAACACAGCTCAAGAAATGCAGCTGGATGAAACCCCAGATCTGCCAATAAAAAGGAAGCGAAATGATTCAAACTTCAGGTGCAATGAGCAAATGATAATAATTGAGGAAAAAAAGACGTCTTTGTTGGAACGCATAGTGCAAGAACGCAAACGTGATGACACGGATGATGCTTTGTTTTTCCGCAGCCTTTTGCCTTACGTAAGCAAAATACCGCAGGAGGTGAAAATGCGATTTAGAAGTCGAGTTCAACAGCTAGTTGACGAGTTCGCTTTCCCAGACACTCGAGCCAGCCCTAATTCAAGTTATGGTACCTCAAACGACCAAACTACTCAAATATTACCGCATGAAGAAATTATTGTGGAGGTGAACACCGCCTCAAATACAATTGCGTGGTGACAAAAACTGTCAAAAACCTAAATGAATGCGTTTTGATCACTATAGGAATATAACATGATGAAAAACTTTTTGTATATTACAATGTTTTATTTTTGAACATACATTTATTACAACAATTAAAACAAATATTAATTATAATTTGCAATTTTGAATTTTTCAACAAGAGTCTAGAAGATATAAAATATAGTTTTGTGGTTCATTTTATCTAAGCTACTGCTAACCTGTGTTCAATTTGCTAAGTGGAATAGAGCTGCTTATTCAAAATATGTATGATAGGGACATCACAGTTAGGTTTAAGACTTCAGAACATAGTTAATACACTAATTAAACCCATTTATTTTCATCTAAAAATTTCTTTGAGCTCAGTGTGTATTAATTCATAGAGTTTTAAAGAGTATTTTCAACCAAAGAAAAGCTGATGGGACTTGATACCCAAAACATTTTTTTTTGCACAGTTATTGAACATTGATATTAAATGAACATTAAAATTAAATACAGCTTCAACTGGAAAACCATTGCATTATAAATGCTATTAAATATACCATATCATAGTGCAGAAGTAAGAATAACTAGGTTTGACTAAGGATAAGTTAAGAAGTTTCTTAAGCTTCATGTAGACGCTAGCATTACCGAATTAAATGTCATTTTAGTTTTACAATTTAATATTTTGATCGCTAGATATATTTCAATGTTTTAATTGCACAATAAAAGTATCAGTGATTATCTAGATAATTTATTAATAACAAAAATCATCATCACATATATGATGTAATGAACTTTTTTAAGCACTCATCTGTTTTAAAAAAGAGTACAGCAGATGGTTTATATCAAAGCACATATATAAGCAGTTGAAGAAATTTTGGAAGGTCAAGAATCATTTTGAATCAGAGAATGTCAAATCATTCCATAGTTTTCCCTTCATGTTTATGCTATGCTTCATTCAAATTGCATATTTCATAAGAAAAAATATATATTTTTTGTTCAAAATAATTCTGTAGAGAGTAGAAAATTATTTTAGAATCATATTAAATATTTATTCTTTGTATAGCATAGCCACTTTAAACATTACATGCAATTAAAAGTGTGCATTTCCAATGGAAATTTTTATATTGAAAAGCAATATTTGACGTTTTTGAAGTAACAGTTTAAACCGTCAAAAACCTGCCAACCCCGCCATAAAGTATATTAAAAAAAAAATTCCAGTTTTAATTAAGCATTTTTAGAAGCATAAATAGGCAGATGGACAATTCAGCATAGTGATTGTGTTTTGTAAATAATAATATTCCCTTCCCACTTTTTCCAGATTTAGAACTGGCATACCCTGAAAATGCTTTGAAATGATTTTTAAAGTAAGCTAAGTTAGTATTAATTCAGTTACATGGTATCTCGAACACGTCACACTCATTGTCCAACCCACAGTAAATTGGTGCTAATTAATTATCAGCTGAGATTCATAGGCATTCAAGTACATGCAACATGGCTGCATGGCCAGAATTAAAAAGAACTGCAATACGTGTCCGCAACAGCATTGTTTGTAGTTCGCTTAGACAAAATTGTCCAAATCACACCATTGAAGCTTTTTTGGACTTCAGCGCCATACCATGCAAGCACTTTGAAAGTTTTTTTTAAGAGGAAAGGTAATTCCGAAGTAACCAGGAACTTCCTACCAGTGTAGCTTTTACTAATCATTCTCAATTTGAAGACCACTAGAATATATAACGTTTTTGCTGCTGTTTTTCCACTTGAAGCGAATGCTTTTGTATAATCACATTTCACAGTGACGTTTCAGCGCAATCTGAATCTCGAATCCTTCTTCAGTGTTGCAAGTCAGATACCAATACAGAATTGTGAAATATTCTATTTCCTTTCAACTTTTCACACTGATCAGTTGTCGTGGATTCCTTCATATCAGCAGAAATGTTCAATTCTGATGAATGAACAATCCTAATAGGCCTATCAGTGGTGGAAATGTCAGCGGGGGGGTGTCCAGCATCATGGATGTTCAAAAAAGCATTAGCAATTGTTTTTTACAGAGATAGAAGTTATAATAACAGCAATTTCTTATAAAATGTGAAACTGCAATGTAAACAAGCACAAAGATTTTGATTGGGTTGCCACTAACCTGATTATGCATTT
Organism: Pholcus phalangioides; assembly: GCF_987345545.1. Classification (NCBI taxonomy): domain Eukaryota; kingdom Metazoa; phylum Arthropoda; class Arachnida; order Araneae; family Pholcidae; genus Pholcus; species Pholcus phalangioides. Next base: position 54,042,638 of record NW_028301602.1, on the reverse strand, counting down.
AACATTAATATTTATTCATGAGCATTGCACAAAAATATTTTTAACTAATACATGAATTTAAAAAAAATGTGATTCAAGTTCATTTCTATGCAAGATAAGTATTTATTACAGTTAAAAACCTCATTGTTTACTTTTTTGGGCCCTTTAAACAGTACTTCAGGTGCTTGAAATTTTCACTTCCCGTTAACTGAATGAGCTATAACTTCGGTTCTAATTATCATTGGAACAAAAACAAACCATTTTAAGATTACTGAATGTTCTTTGACATGAGCATATAAAAAAACCAAAATTTTTTTTTTTTTTTTCAGAAAAATTTTTACTTCTTACGCTCCCACCCTACATTTTTATTGTTGAAATAAAATTGTTGACATTATTATTCACTTCTATTCATAACCCCCTTCCTCATCATCTTTTAGCATTTTTTTTGTAGAAACAGAGCAATCAAAACTAATAATTCAAAACGACTTACCTCAGAGTTACCATGAGACGTTCTTCAGGAAGAATTCTCTGCTGGTGAAAGTTGCACCACCTTTTCTTCAGCCTGCATTCGATTTTCTGCAGAATATATTCGAATGTTCCCTTATTCATTCGAAAATATTCGAAAAATTTCTCTGGGTGAGATTTGAGCTGGGGAAACAAAGTGTGGTATTCACCTACTTTAAGACGTGTGCTATTAATTTCATGCACGTTTGTTTCTCTTTCATGTTTAATTTTATTACAAATATTATCAGTTGTTAGCAAAACACACAACAGATCTTCATGCGACAGCTCCATGATGCTAACTGATCATGCAGGCGGACGCTCCCGCGAGCTGTGCACTATAACCCCCACCGGCTAGAATCGCGCAGGATCATCTCGCTTTCTGCAACTGCCGCTGTTTCAGCGATAAAACGAGAAGCGAGAAGCGGTTCACTATGGACGTACCCTTAGAATGGTCTGCATTTGTGAAGCTTCAGTTGACACGGTATGAACTGCAGTGAAGCTTTCCGCGGTGGCAAGTATGGCATCGGCCATTTCTGCCAATTTATCTAGGCTATCATTAGATATTGCTAATATTTGCTGAACATTTGTATGCAGCCGCTGGAGGAAAAGAGACTTCAAAATATCATCACTCACCCGTTGCCCAGCTTTACTTCGCATTTCCAGGAGAAGGCGTGATGGTTTCCGATCACCCAGTTGCAATCCAGAAATTAGATCGCGCAACCGCTGTTCCTCCGAGTCCGCATACTGCGTGCACAAACGGTGTTTTAGCGTAGCGTAAGATGTTGCGGTGGGCGGGCTGGTGATAATGTCCCCGACAACAAACAGCTCCTCTGGTTGCAAGGCAGATACGATGTGATGATACTTGGTCACTCCTGACAGAAGAAACTGACTTTCCATCTGCCTAAACCAAATCTCCGGATTTGCTCGCCAAAACGGTGGAGCTTTTACGGAAACATGGGCGATCTCTGCCGAACCAGTTGCGTTTTCATCTGCCATTTGGTTCTGCTTAAATCCTTTGATTGCCTGTCCTCTTCACAATATAGGTTACCAGTTGTAGTGATTAACGATGATAAAATCTATTCATTTAATTAACAAAAACAAATCACAAAAATCACTACATACGCATGGAACGGACATACACATACGCGACAACGTGTGACACCTCAACCAAAACACCGAGTATCATCTCCAGACGGCTTTGAATTCTCTTCCAACCAGAAGGAAAAATATGTATAATATCCGGACGGCTTTGACCGATTCCCCACAAATCCAAAGACAGTGAGATAGTAACTTGAATTCTATCTCACTTGTCTTTGGGTTTTTTTTTCTGTTCATTTGTAATTTAAATATATTAAAAAATATAAAAACTAAAATAAATAAAAAAATGAACTTTTAATTATTGAAGTTTTTTCCTTGGTTTTTTTTTTTTTTTTTTTGATGAATATTCAATTTTTTCCCCCCAATACTGTTCATTATGTGAAGTTCATTTACCTATTAAAATTTTTCATTCAGAAAGAGGTTCATTTTAGAAAGCAGCTCCATGAAATTTCACATGGAACAAAATTTCTCTTCATTTGTTTTTCATATCTTTCTTTTGCTTACGTCTCTCTCCCTATGGCTAGTGTCGTGTTGGAACAGTATACTAGTATACAATTGGATCATATACACAGTGGAACTTCGGTTAACGAGTTTAATTCATTCCGCGAACGTGCTCGTTATACGAATCACTCTTTATTCGAATCAAACTTCCCGATAGAAAATAATGGAAACACGGATAATTCGTTCCACAATTATTCATTCACATAAAAATGACTAATAAGAGTGGAATTTAATCAATAATACAATACAATAATAATGATAATAAAAAAAAATATATAATACAATAAAATATATATAATGTAATAACGTCAGAAACAAACATGCGATACGATAATGTATACAAATGAACTTACTTTAAACAACGAGAGAGAAGAGGACTATCTCGTGTTGGACGATTTACGGACTCACTGTTGTTTGCATTCTTATTCTCTTTGTGTGATTTTAAAAAGAACGTATCCAGTTACACTTGCCTTTTGCCTCCTTTAAGATTTCTCGGAGATGGGAAATTGCATTGTCGTTGGACAGATTTATTGCTTGCTGTACTGTGTTTCTATTTCATTAGTACTTTTCTACAGAATTTTGCACCGATTCCCACATTTTGCACATCTCTTTAAAATCGCATTTGAAAAGTGAGTGACTTCTCACTTCTCCCTTCCTCAGAAAAACATACCCTCAATATACGCTCTTGCTGTTGCATGCAATGGAGGCCCACCAGTTCATTTACGGTCAACTCTTGGCCAAGCAGAATTTATATAAAAAACAAGCGTACATACGCGCGATTGCAATGCGACATCTAGTTTCATATCGTAAACAGTCACGCTAAATTTTTCCAGTGAGGTGCACTGATCGGAGACTGTCAGAGAGGGGGGGAGATATTACCTACCATTTCACAGTACGTGCGAAATGGTAAGCCAAAAATCATCAGCGTAGTTGTGAAAACGTGACAATAAATAAGCAAAGCGCAAAATGTTTGCTCGTAATGCGAATCATCACTCGTTAATCGAATCAAATTTTTTTTCAAAATTTTTGCTCGTTATGCGAATTGCTTGCTAGCCGTAGTGCCACTGTATTTGGTTAATACACAGCTAAATGCAATACTGAATATATTTTGAATAACTGCAAAGTGTGTGTAGCTATAAAAATTATGCATTTCTGAATATTTAATATGAATATGCATTTTTTAGCATTCCGAATATTTTATATTGTTCCCTCCCCCTTCAAAGTCTGACTCTAAAATTTGGTTAGTTCAGCTTCTCAATCCAAAAGTGCTTCTTAAATGCATCAACCTATTGGCAGATCACCAATTTTAATAATCTAGTGCTCAGATGAGAAGATTTTTTTTCTGTATCAAACATTGTCTGTGAAAAAATAATGTAAACGATAATTGTTACAGCCTTTTTTCAAACAAAACCAATAAAAATAAATACCATTAAGAAAAAAATTTAATACTCATAAATTCTTGACCCATTTTTGTGTTTGTACAACATTGCCTTGAATTTTCAGGTGGTTTTCTTCCATATTTTGCATGCTTTTTAAACTAGATCTAATGGGTTTCTCAGTATTTTTTTATATTCAACTTTAATATGAATTTTTTATGATTTTTCAAGATATGTGAAAAAAAGGTATCCTGATTTTTTTTTTTTTTTTTTTTTTTTTTTTTTTTTTTTTAAATGAGGATTTACACTTTGTTCATTAGCACTTTCTTCAAAAATTAATAAAAATATTTTTTCCCAATTCTTTTCACCATGCAACAGATGAGGTTTGAATAAATCATAATTACTACTCATTAAAATGAAATGAAAGTAATTATTTTACATCAGGACTAGACAAATCACAAAAAAATCTAAGTTCCAGAAAAACTTTTAGGCACCAAAATATTTTTACCCAGAGTCAAAATAAGCATTATTTTGACTCTTTAAGGCCATAGTGACCTTCTTTCATGTTGGCAGATATGCTACTATAAATTCCCAACATTTTGTGATGCTCTCAGCCTCTCCAATTTAGTAACTAAACAAAGAAAATTTTAGGCTCTAATATCAATTTTTTAGTCGCCATGGCGACTTGGGATTTGTCCAGCCCTGGTTTATATATTGATTAAAAATGAAAACATTAAATTCAGATCCATTTTTTTAAACTTCTCAGAAACGTTATCTACGTCATCACATAGTATATAAAAAATGGGGCAATCATAATTAAAAATCATGAATTGAAAAAGCAGTCAAAATTAATTTAGAACAACTGGGTATTTGAATTTTTATGCGCAATACTGGGTCATATAAGAATAAAAGGCAGAATTATTAAATTGATTCTATAATTGCTTTGAATTAACCACCATACCCAGATCTTAATCCTGGTTAGTTGCACTATCAACAATAAATAACTAAAATCTCCTACCCTGCATATACATGTATTAGAAAAAGTTTCATAAAAATCTTTACAGAATGCAATTTTTTCTCTATACTTTTATTAGTAATTGACTCGCAAATAATCATTTCACTAATGGAAATTTCATATTTTCTTCCCATCCCCAATTTGTATTGTTTACAAACAATGCTTGTAGTGTTCTGTATGCGCGTCTCTCAGTGAAAAACCTTGACGTAACAATATGGTATAAGGAGAGAGCACAAGAAGAAAGGCCTCGGGAGACCGGAGATTGGAAAAACAAAAATTGACATTCGAAAATAAAAAAAAGAGAGAGAAGGGTGTGTGAAAGCGATCGAGAAAATCCATCGTAAATCTATCCTAAAAATATCACTATTACATGATTTAAATAATTTATATTATATTGATGATAATTATATTATATAATTATATATTATATTATGTTAATTATATTATAATAATTAATATTAATAATTAAATATTATATTGTAATATTTATAGATTAATATGGAAATAGTGTAAACTACATTAAGAAACATTTTATTTAAAATAATTGACAGAAGTTTTTCAGAAATTTTAATTGTTTTAATGTGAATGCTATTTATATCAAAAAAAAAAACTGGTTTAAACTAAAAAAAAGTGATTCAAATAAAAAACTATTTTTTTAACCAACCCTGGTCTTTGGTGATTCTACTTCTCTCAACCTCGAAAATATCTTAACATTTCAATGACAATACTACGTGCTTTAATATATACAGGGTGATTCACAAAAGATGAGAAAAATTTTAAGAGGTGATAGTACACATCGATACAAACAATAGTCATCAAAGAATGTATGGTCTAACATGAAACGCAAACGCGCTAGCGTGTTTCGAAACGGCAGAAGGTTTAAACGGCATTCATGTTGAAATTTATCGGGGGAAAAAAAAGAACACCATATCGCAAATGTAACCTGGGGAAGAAGAATAAACTGTATGCAAATCTACGTCACAGTGAATAAAAGGCGTGGACTCAGTATTACTAAAGTGCGCCATTGTCCCATACGTTACAACTGTTAGAACGGTTGCACGCTGGAATAACTTTACAGGGCTGGCGTTCACGCCTTTTATTCACTGTGACGCAGATTTGCATACGGTTTCTTCTTCTTCCCGAGGTTACATTTGCATGCATGGTGTTTTTTTTAATCGATAAATTTCAACAGGAATGCCGTTTTAACGTTTACGAAGCGGTAGTTTTGAAACGCATTAGTGCCTTTTTGGTTTCATGTTAGACCAAGAAGCATTCTTTGATGACAATTGTTTGTATTGGTGTGTACTCTCACCTCTTAAAGTTTTTTCCATCTTTTGTGAATCATCCTGTATAAATTTATTGTATCTGCAATGAAATTAAGAAATTTTTGGAATAACCTCTGTCAATCTCTAATCAGGTAGGAGCGAATATTAGTGAGTCTCTGTCAGAGCACCGGGATTTACTATTATCCGCTAGGGAGGGGGGTTCAGATGTGGCAGTGATTCCAGTGCTGCCAAGGGGTAGTAGGGGATATAGGAGTAAGATCCAATTCAATATAGGCATGAAGGACATTTGCTCCTCACTTGGGGTCACGTTATTGGAGCTTCCCGCATTTACCGATAGGTGGCTTCGTTCGGATGGGATCCATCTAAATATGAGGGGGGTCTGGGAGGTTTACGATAGTCTTAGGTCAGGTTTTTTACTCCCAGACCACTTAGTCGGGAATACGGGTTAGTTAATGATAATCACAACAGTACTGACGGGGAATTACCCACCTCTGACTTGGATGGCTTCTCGATTGACACTAAATCACCGGGCAAATTAAAATGTGTGCTAATAAATGCCAGGAGCTTGGGTAATAAGAAATATTTTTTAGAAACTATGATAGTTGTTGAGGGCCTGGATCTTATAGCCATTACAGATTCTTGGCCAAACGATGGGGTCGAATCTTTCTTACATATCTCAAGATACGATACTTTTTTGAGAAATAGATCTGATAGGAAAGGGGGTGGAGTGGTGATATACGTGAAAACCTGTTTGAAGGCTAGAGAGTGTAACGTGAAGAGAAGTGATATTGAAACTGTATGGGTTGAGCTTGACAACAAAAGACGTCATAAACTTATTGTTGGGGCTTGTTACAAACCACCGAATAGGGATCAAAACTACATCGCCAAATTGCACGATGAAATTTCCTACATGTGTAAGCGAAAGAGGGTTCTCATACTAGGGGATTTCAATTACCCAGGTATTGATTGGGAGAACCTTTCATCTGGAAATCAGTATGAAAGAGACTTTCTTAAGTTGGTGCTCGAAAATTTTTGTATCAGAAGCAACTAGGGGTACGGCTATTTTGGATTTAGTTCTTACTAGTTCTGAGGATCTGGTTGAACATGTTTCGGTGGGGGGAAGAGTGTTTTTTCCAGTGATCATCGTATCGTCAGATTTCACTAACTTTTCCTCGGGTAAGGTTGATAACAAAAGACTGGTTCCTTGTTTTCGGAGAACTAACTTTGATGTTTTGAGAAGAAGGTTAGCGGAAGTTTTCAAAGACCGGTTGGAATCAGTAGGGGTGGTAAGTCAATGGGAAGAATTTAGTGCGAAGCTGTCCTCTGTTTTGCATGACATCATACCCTTTGTTCGAAAAAAGCGTGTTTGTACATCGCACCCTCTATGTTTCACGGATAGCGTGCGGAACCTTTATCTTGATAAGAAAAGACCATTCAGAGAGTATAAAAGTGGACAAGGTGACCTATCATTGTTTACTGATAAAAAAGACTGTTGAAGAAAGCGATAAGGGATAGTAAAAAGGAAGTTGAATCTAGGTTGGCAGATAACATTGGCTCTGACCCAAAATCATTTTTTCGATACGTCAATAATGGATGTAAGGGGACAGTTGGCCCCCCTCTCGATAGGAGGCTCTAGGGTAGAGAGCAATGTAGGCATGTGTAGTGCTTTCCATGACTTTTTCGCGTCGGTTTTTAATGGAGATAATGATATTCGATATACGGGTGTTGCATGGGGTAATAAAACCCTCAACGATATTCAATTAGAAGACGTGGAGGTCCTAAATCTTCTAAGAAATGTATGTGCAAGCAAAGCACCAGGACCAGATGATATCTATCCCAGTTTGTGAAGTGGATAGACGAGAATAATGTATTGTCGGATAATCAGCATGGCTTCAGGAAGGAGAAGTCATGTGTAACTAAACTAATTTGCTTCTATGATCACGTGACTAAGGCTTTGGGTGAGAGCAAAAATGTAGATGTTGTTTACCTTGATTTCCAGAAGGCATTCGATCGGGTTCAACATGGTAAACTCTTGAAGCGTTTACGCGAGACTGGAATTGAGGGTAACTTGCTGAATTGGATAGAATCGTGGTTAAGAGATAGGTCGCAACGAGTTATGGTGAACGGGGAATTCTCTGGTTGGACAGACGTCACAAGTGGAGTTCCTCAAGGAAGTATCCTTGGCCCCATACTTTTTTCACTTTTTATCGACAAACTCGATCAGGGTACCGATGGGATTACTAGCAAATTCGCAGATGATGTGAAGCTAATGGGGGTAATCGGGAATGAAAGCGATAGGGAGTTGCTCCAGACCAACTTAAACAGGATTGCAGCATGGGCAAATGAATGGAGCATGACGTTTAGCGTTGATAAGTGCATGGTCGCTCATTTTGGTTCGAACAACCCACGGTTCTCTTACGAGTTGAATGGTGTCACTATCCCGGATGCAACTAGGGTCACCGATTTGGGAATTCTCATTGACGAGCGACTTGGGTTTTCTGAACATTGTTCAGCGGTGGTCAAAAAATCGAATAGAATGCTTGGTCTCATTTTCAAAAATGTCTCTTCGCGTTCTCCTAAAGTCATTCTTCCGCTTTTTCGAGGCTTAGTTCGTCCTGGACTGGGGTATGCTGTAAGGTTTTGGAGACCATACCTACAGAGGGACACATACTTGGTTGAAGGGGTACAGAGAAGAGCTATGCGTGTCCGTATTGGCACTCAGGGCTTGAGTTATGAAGAGAGACATCAATTTTTGAATATGTTTACATTGGATGAACGCAGGTGTCGAGGAGATATGATCGAAGTGTTCAAAATTTTCAATGGGATGGATAGGATGGACCATGAACTTTTAGTACACCGCCAATCGACTGCTTTTACAAGGGGACACCAGTATCGATTGGTGAGGGACAAAGCAAGGTTATGGTGTCGCAGGGAATTTTTTTCTAATGGGGTTGTCAATAAATGGAATAGCTTACCCCCGGAGGTAGTAAATTGTAACACAATTGACACGTTTAAAAAGAAATACGATAAACATGTTGGGGTAAATCGAGAAGCCATCCATTCTTAGAATAAGACAACCATAAGTATTCTTTATGGGCATTGTATAGTATTTTATCATGTGTATATATTGATTATAATTTTTGTTAATTGCATTCTTAATTGGGTTGCTATATTTTTTAAATATATGACATCCATATTTTTATGGGCATCTTTTTATTAGCCACCTCGTTGGGCATTTTGCCTGTTGTGGCGTTGTATTTGTAACTGATTTCTCATGTTTTGTTTATATTTTTTCCCATTTCATGGTTATATTGCCTTTGCTTTTTATTTTTCCTTAGTTATTTCACTGTGTTTCATATATAATTTCGCGTGTTATGCAATATATTTTCTTTGCCACCAATTGCTTTTTGATGTCAGTGGCCAAAACATTAACTTGATTGATTGATTAAAACTATTTTTAAACTAAAAAAAATAAAAATGACAATTATACTCACGAGTCATGAAGGTGGTGTCTTACTGGTCAACGGAGGTCGTGACGTCGGCATTACATGACGCCTAATCGCTATTTTATTTATTTTTTCGAATTTTCAGACTTCTCGAATGGGGATGACATGGTGGGATGGTGATCCCTGGAATCCTGAATCCGGACTGGTACCAGCTCAACTGGGACCACTACCATCAACGATACGTCCGCCCCAACCTCAGCCTCCAGCACCGTTCACTCCTCCTCAACCTGCCGCTCCTCTTTCTGATTTCGACAATATCGGCAGATACCAAAATCGGGGTTCTGTTCAAGCGGAAGGTGCGTATTAGACTGATTATGACTCCTTTCAATAATTTTCGATTGTGAATTCAATGTGTTCTGATTAAAATAAAACTTCATTCAGAGATTCACTGCGTGAGATCAGACGGAATTACGCTTCTGTCGGCAGTCGTAATACCTCCTCCCGAATATACGTTTATGCCAGTGTTTGAAGATGCCGTCACGAAGACTCAGCCATCTGCCGACTGCGCCATGAAACCGAACCTCGAATCGCATCAAGGAATAATTCGACCTTCGTCTTTCGCGATGCATGTGCAACATTTCTCAAAATGTGGGGTGCGAGTGCAGCAAGGATCGGACGGAAAGGTAAGCGACAATAGATTCATTTTGCATCAATTTCAGATCCGATCGAAAATATTTCCCTCAGAAATTCGCGAAGCATTTCGTTAATTTCGTTTTTTAATTGCAGGTATTAATCGTAAAATTAATGCTTTTAAAGCGGCACTACAGTAAACGGATTCCAGCTAAGAGAATCGTACCGGTGGAGTGTATGATGTTTTCCTCGTTTCGACTCATTCCCATATACAGTGTAACTTCGGTTAACTAGCAATTCGCATGGCAAGCAAAAATTCACCCTTTGTTTATTTATTTTCACGTTATCACATCTGGCTGATAGTTATTCACTTTCGTCCACTCACGTACTGTGAGATTGTTGGTAACATTCTTCCCTACTCTCTCCGGTAATCATACCTCACTCGAAAAATAAACACGTGTGATTGTAAGTGTTTACGATACGAAACTAGCGTTGCATTGTAACCACGCGTATATGCGCTTGAAGGTTTTTTTTGAAGTGAAACTTCTACGGCGACATAAAAGTTAAAACGACATAAGAATGAATTTCTGTGGTGGGGGGGGGGGGGAAGAAAATCACAAAAAGTGAAACGCTTTCTTTTCCTCAAAACCCGTTGCGTGGAATAACTGATTGTATGATGAAGCAGATGGGTTGTGGTGGGAAGGATGTCAATATGAATTTTCAGCCGTGTAAGATTTTCTTACACGGCTTTTTACAAAAGAACCAATCAAGCAAAACTGTAGCCGTGTGCGAGCAATGAATCTACTACTACTACTACTGAGCCAGACATGCACCTCGACCATATTTTTTATATATTTTTTTTTATTGAACAAACAGCACAATGGACAAAACAGACAAAAAAAAAATTAAACAAACATTTTTCGACCCAAAGGGATATAAAAAACCTTCCATGGGTCGTATTGATACATTACATAAAGAATTTCTGGCAACATATATAGATATATTTTACTACAATTGCTGCATTCAAGTCACACCAACTATATTACCTTAAAATGTTAAACTATAGTCTGATATGTCGAAATACAGATATATTTTCTTACACAACAAAGATAAAAACAAATTTTACTCCTTATATCATTTGCAATTTCATTAACTATCGAACGAAACGAACCGCTCCATATCTGCTATTTCCAGTATACGATCCTTTATAGTCTTTTTAAACATATAAAATGATTGCTGTTGTCCAATAATATCATCAAATTCTCTACATATTCTTGGAGCAAGAAAACATATTGATTTTTTGAAAATTGTTTTTTTAGGTAATGGTATTTGATATAAATATTGTGATCTCATAATGCTTCTTTGTATGTTCACCCTGGGATACCAATCAGGATTCTTATAGATGAATACTAAAACTTTATACAGATAAAGTTGCCGTATATTAAATTGGATTAATGATACTTTATTTTGTGAAGAACTGTTAGTTTGTATAATGTCACGTCGCAAACAGTCATAGATTATCTATAGTATGGATTGAATTTTTATATGTTCCCCCCCCAAACTTGTAGTCCATATAAAATATGTGGGAACACCCATGTAAAAAATACTTCTTTCAAACTTTGGTGTGAGATGATAGCCTTTAATTTATGCGTGATTGCTCGTAATTTATTAACAACTTGATCAGTATGATCTTTCCATTTTAGGTTAGATGAAATAATGATTCCAAGATATTTATAATGCTGTACTCTTTCAATATTTGAACAGTTACATATAGTATTTGAAAGAAAGTCGTTACATTCATGAAATTTCATTACATCTGTCTGTGTGCTTAAGTTAGTTAAATTAAAAAGAACCCATTTAGTTTTGCTAGCATTTAGCCTAAGTCGAAGGTTTCGAATTCTTTTATTTATTGCATGAATGTCTTTTTCCAAATTTTTTATCAGTTCTTCAGTTGTTTCAGCGGAAGAAACTAGAACTGTATCATCTGCGAATGAAACAAGTTGACCGGAAATATTGATATTATGAATTTCATTAATGTAAATAGAAAAAAGTATTGGGCCAAGAACCGATCCCTGAGGTACGCCTGTATCTATTGCCTTTACCTGACTTATCGCATTGCCTACTTTAACTGTCTGTTTCCTATTTGTTATAAAAGATCTGAACCAATCGAGTGGGAGCCCTCTTACTCCAATATTTTTTAGTTTTTCCAATAAGATATCCCAGTTTACTGTATCAAACGCTTTATTGATATCTATAAATACAGCTGCTACTTTTTTGTTATTATTAATTTTATTTTGTATATAATCCATTAATCTAATCATAGCCATTTCAGTATTCCTTTTTTCCCTGAAACCAAATTGATGATGTGAGTAGTAGGCAATGGCGTGTAAATAACTATTAAGTTGTCGTTTTACCCATTTCTCTAATAATTTTGACATAATAGGTAAAATCGAAATTGGTCTGTAATTGTTCATGTCATCTTTATTACCTTTCTTGTATATGGGCGTAACAATCGACTTTTTTAGTTCATTATAAAATATTCCAGTATCTAGAGATTTATTAATCAGATGGGTTATTAGTGATGGGTGGTGACGATAGATAATTTTAATCATTCTTGGTGTCAGACCATCACTTCCTGCCTGCTTATTAATATTAATTGAGTTAACCAAGCTTTCAGTTTGTGGCAAGTCAATTTCGTGAAGAACAATTGAATTGAGTTGAGAACTTTCGTTGTTTACAAAGTCATTTGTTTAATTGTTTACTTCAGTGTCCCTTACTCGATTTATAAAGTTATCATTAAAATCGTTAGCTAGTTTATTTTGATCATCACAATTGGGTAATTTCCTAATTTTTTTGTTGTTTACAAAATGGTTTATAAATTTCCACTGACTTCTTTTATTTGATCCCAAATTGATAAACTTTTCCCTAAAATAATTATCTTTCTGTTTTTTGATTGCTTTCTTTAAATTAGTATTATATTGTTTATATTTGATTTCATAATCATGTCTGAATGGATTTTTACGATGCTTCATATATAGTTTCTCCTTAATATTTATCATTTTAATTAGGTCATCCGTAATCCATTCATTAAGCTTTGTCCTATTTCTATCTTTAACATATTTTTTTTTTATAAATAAGCTTGAATTCAATCTAAGGATGTCAATAAAACGTATATAAGCCTGATTTGTATCGATTTCATCAAACACCCGCGTGAAATCAACACCCCTAATAAATCGTTCAAATAATTCATAATTTATCCAAGTTTTTTCTATATAATTTGAATTGTTATCGCTATTATATGGTGAACATTTTCTTATGTAACCAATTAGTAGATGATGATCAGTGATTCCCGCATCATATACGCCCATTTTACACTGAAAATTATTTTTTAGCGAACGGTAAAACACATGGTCAACATCAGTTGAATCAGTAAATCCGATTCTTGTAACACATTTTTCAAATGAAGAAAAACCATTTAAACAGAATAAATTCAAATAGTCATTAATATTTATGTCATTATCATTGAATAGGTTCACATTCATGTCACCCATAATTACCATATCCGAGTTTTTAAATTTGTTCAAATATATTCTAAGTTCATTATTAAATTGTTCAATGGTATAATTATGAGATCTATAAAATAGTGAAAATATAATATTGAAATCACAAATTTTTAATGTTAAAATTTCTGCTGTCTGAAATTGACTAGAGATTGAATTGACTTTTATACCTTCTCTAATGTATATGTAAACCCCTCCTGATTTATTATATTCACGACAATTATAAAAACTATAATAACCTGGGATTGTGTACATATTCACTTCACATTCCTTAATCCAGATTTCAGTTAGACATATCACATCAAAATCTTCATTAGTATATTTTAAAAATACCATAAAATTATCAAAGTTTTTCCTCATACTCCTCACATTACAGACAATATATTTCAGTGTCGTATTACAAGCTGTTTCATCGGTATTTAGAAACTCTTTTGTAGAATTAGGCGAATTCAAGACAGGCACTCTATCGTTGTTCAATTCTATATAGTTTTCAGTTTCCAAGTCAAACATTGTTTACAAGTATATTTTCCAATTCTTTGGTGTTTCTTATCCTTAATACCGTGGATGTGGATGTCTCCGTCTGTCTTAAAAACACCTTCCCATTTTTAGTCCAGGCAAACTAGTAGTTTTGTTCATACTTTAATTCCCTCACAGCATAAAACAGTTGCTTGATGTGTCGAGTCAAATGTTCGTTGATGTAAATTCTCTGAGGAGTAAAATTCTTATTGATGATATCAGTATCTAAGGATGGGTGCTTTTTAACAGCATCAATCCAAGTCGTCTTTGATGATTCCTCCTTGAATCTGACAATAATTGGATTAGGTTTCCCCTTTGTGAATGATGGTACCCTATGTGTTTTCTCAATTTCGGTATCTTGGGTGATGTTGAGCACATCCTTTATGTTGTTCAACATTTCAATTATGTTTTCATTTTTCTCCTCAGGAATACCATTTATTTCGATGTTATTTGCTTGACTCCTATATTCTATATCTGAAAGTGATTCTTTTAGTTCAAATATGTCTCTATGCAGTTGAATATTTTCGTTCTTTAATTGCAAGTTTTCATCACGCAAATGGGTTATTTCATTGGATAAATTTTGCACCTTGTTGTCAACCTCTTTTAATAATTCCATATGAAACTCTAAGCTTTTAGTAATGTCACCTATATCTTTTTTGTATTCCTTCATGGTATCCTGAATTGAAGCCAGGTTATTTTGGATCATTGCTTTCATCTCTTGCTTGAATTGATCCAAGACATGTTTAACATTTTGATGACTACCCTCAGACCCCTCACTGGGCTCAACACAATTTTTGCGTACATAATTTTTTTCGACTCTTTGTTCATTTTGCGGAAAGCAGCTTCAGTTTTCCCTATACAGGTTGGATGGAATAATTTTGAACAGCACTTGCATTTCAGCACCTCATTAATATCATATATCGTGGCAGAGCAAACGTTGCAGTTCATCTTGCAATAATTTTTTTCAAGTGTTTATTTTTTTATAATATAGATGGCGACTTAATCGTTTGTCATTTAACTTTAGGGTTAAATCCAATTTTATTTATTTCATTTCCATCTTAATTAACGCAGCTAATTGCATAAACGATGTTAATTTTCAATTATTGGCATAGTTAAACATATTCTGCGTCACTCACCGTATTTAGAAATCGAAGAATCGAACAGAAAACAATTTTTTTCAACAGCGTTACACGGGCGTGTTTGTAAACAACAGGGACCGTTGCCACCAAAATTAGAATATTCCTCTATTCATTATTTTTATTATATTCCTCTGCGGAACTTCTAACGAATTGGTACATGTTGGAATGTCTGTATATGTAATGAACCCGACGTGAAGTTTGTTTCTGTGTAATGCTTGTTATGTGTAGTGCTTTTTTTTTTTAAACCGAGCACAACTCAGGTCTATTGCCATAGGCAATTTACTACCTAGTGAGTTGTGCCGGAAGTGTAAGTGCGTGTACCTAACAGTCTGAGTGCGTACCTAGTGGTGTGTATGATTTTTCAGTGCTGCCATCTATATCTCAGAGTGAAGTGAGTGATGTGTAGTGACTGAATATTTGTACTGTTTGTAGGACTGTTGCTCTCTGTGGCGAGACTTTTTAATGGGGAGATCGGCTCGCATTTGCGCCTCGAAGTTGGGAACCACAGAAAACCAACTTCAGCCGACCACCACTGTGGTGACAAAAAGTGTAATTATCTGGAGGTGGATGGGTTTGAACCCATGTACCCTGAACTCTTCTCATCTCTGACTCCATACCTTACCAACTCACCACTGCAGTAAGTGTGTAGTGCTGCCATTTGCCATCAATTTTTTTTTTAATTATGGGTGAAGTGAAGTAATGATTGAATAATTGTATTGTAGGCTTGTTGCGCTCTGCGGCGAGACTTTTTAACGGGAAGATCGGCTCGCATTCGCACCTCGAAGTTGGGAACCACAGAAAACCAATTTCAGCCGATTACCACTTTGGTGACGGTGGGCGAGCAATGAATCGGTCCAACGACACCGCAACTTCCTATTTCAGAGAAATCATGAAAAAAGGCAAAAGCAAATGTGATTGGATAGGTTTTTTTTCCATAGTCACACAAAAAGTATAAGTCCATAAATTGTCCTAAACACGATAATCCTAATCACTCACTCTGAAAGACGAAAGTTAGTTTGTTAGTAAATTAGTACATTATCGTATTGTATGTTTATTTATAGCGTTAATATCATAAATTTATTATGGTATTTATTATACTACTATTATGAGGTATTACTGATTTAATGTCGTTTTTATGGGTAATTTTTATGAGAATGTATAGTTATGGAACGAATTATCCGAGTTTCCATTATTTCCTATGGGGAAGTTTGATTTGATATACGAGTGATTTTTGGATAACAAACACGTTCACGGAACGAAATATGTTCGTTAGCCGAAGTTCCACTGTATAGAAGAACTGTCGATAACGAAAATTGAGATCGAAGGTTTTGTTCGCTAACGAGGAGTGCCCGTTAATAAATAGTAAAGTAAATTCAGACCCGGTCGATATAATTTAAAAAATGTCCATTAAAGGGAGGTACCCTCTTTCGGGGAGCACCATGGCTCTCATCCTAGAGCAGGGCCCCTAGGCTGAGATCTTTTTGCAGCACCTCCCTCCAGTCAGACTTTTCATGGGCCCTTCTATAGTTAATTTACAGCGTGAAGAAGCAAAAAGGGATGAGAATTGCCTTGGGTCCCAGGGTCAGCACTCGTTACAAGAGGTTCCACCGTATTTACTACAAAAAACTCTATACGTATAAGAACACCGCTTTGGGGAATAAAACCGCTTGAATTAAATTAATACTCGGTTCGGAAAATAGTCAAATTCATAGTCAATTGAATGTTCTGAATAGAATTAGGTGCTTTTGAAATTTTTTTTAATTAATTTTTTCTTCCGCCTGTTTGTACAAAGCATTTAAATATTATTGTGTTTGCGGTAGAAATTTACAAGCAAACCGCTGGCGTAAAATTTGGATAAACCATATACAGGGTGATCAGCGAATAAGCCCTAATTTCAAAATTAAATATCTCTACAACAAAGGTCAATAGAATTATGCGGTAAACGGTACGTTTATGAGCAAAACTGTAAGAATGTTGTACAGAAATTTCGAAAATTTTTAGTTTTTTTTTTTTTAATTTTTTAAAATTTAAAAAAAAAAAACTGGAGATTTTGGGGTTCCGAAAATCCTCATTTGTGTGAAGAGAAACCACTGCGTTCGCCTAAAGTTACTGCATGGGCTGTGGTATGCGCCATGTTTGCTGACAAATTGTTCCAAAATTGTAACGTAACGTTCAGTAGTAATCGTTTCTCGCACGAAGAAGGGGCCGATAATGCCTCTGGCGCATACCGCAGCCCGTGCAGTAACTTTAGGCGAACGCAGTGGTTTCTCTTCACACAAATGAGGATTTTCGGAACCCCAAAATCTCCAGTTGTTTTTTTTTTTTTTTTTTAATTTTAAAAAATTAAAAAAAAAAACTAAATTTTCGAAATTTCTGTACAACATTCTTACAGTTTTGCTAATAAACGTACAGTTTACCGCATAATTCTATTGATCTTTGTTGTAGAGATATTTAATTTTGAAATAAGGGCTTATTCGCTGATCACCCTGTACGTCATACGTACAATCCTTGAAGTCGAGGCTAAACGGGTCTGAAAGGGTTCAAACCATGGAGGTATTATCTCGTATCATAATACCTCCATGGTTTAAACGTGTTTCCTTGTACATTAGAGTCTCGATAATCCGAGGTGAACGGGAGACCGAGACTATCTCGGATTATACTGAAAACTCTGATTATCCAAAAACGATAGAAATTCACTTCTAGGGAAGGAAGGGCTTAGGGGTCATTCAAGTATTATGTCAGCATCGGGGGGGGGGGGGGTTCCCGGTTTGCTGACTTTTGATGACAAGGGTGGGGGAGTTGGATGATGCTTACGTCATCAACCCTCCTTTATGAAGATATGAGATATTCTTAATGGCATCTTATTCGGTGCGTCAAAAAAGGAAAAAAACCCTTTCGATAGTTATTGGGGACCTGAACTAACATTCTACCTATTGATAAGTCCCCTACAGAGCCATAATGATATCTAAATGTTTCACGGTTCCTTCAAGTGCTCGAAAATGTTTCCGGCTAAAAATTTGTTTACGTAATACTTGAACGGCCCCTTAGGTGTACCTACTCTTTCTTACCTATTTTGTCCTTAATTCAATTGCATAGTTCATTAGCCCTTTAATTGGGACTTTTAAATAATCCAGAACTTACTCATTAAATAAAAATATTCAACTGATCACACCTTTTAATTGAAAATTAAATACAAGAAAAAAGAAAACTTTGACCAGAAAATGAATTGCTGAATCAAAATAATGAATCGAGAAAGGAAAAATTTTCAAGGGAATTAAGTGATACATTTCGGGCAGATAAATCCTTTTTCTTTTTTCTCGGTGATCTAGGGTGGGGGGGAGCCCCAGAGACCTTGTCACATGAAATTTCTCACAAAAAAAATTGATACTGGCACATGCTTGAAAAGTGAATATCTACTCGTAAGTTATTTTTTGTCGTAGGTCGGTATTACACTATAAAAGTTGATAAAATATCTTTCACAAAACTTTCCGCAACTTTCACAACATTCCGTCTGTTAATTACTCGAATGTAACCGATATGCTTGTTGGTTGCATTTTCCAGTTTTATAAAAGAAATTTTATCTATTTATTTTTTTATTCACATCTGAGCAGGCAAGCATTGCCCAATTATAGAGATAGACAAGAGAAGAGTAAAAGTACACACAAAATACATATACAGAACGGGGAATACAAAAAACAACAAAAATGAGTGGAACAATGATAAAAATACGATACTGAGAAATAATACATACGGAAAAACATAATAACATGAATATTCAATACTCACATATAACTTTTAAGAAATTCTCTTATAGTTGAATTGAACATATCGGGTTTCACATCGTACTGATTATACAGCATGTGATGCACGTCTCAGAAATAGGGGACCGTCGCAAAATATTTGTTCGGGATTTAGGTAGGTGAAAAGTTCACCGAACAGGCATATTTTCAAATGGCACAGAAAAGTATACAAGTTGAAGAAGATTGCAGTCATCAATAATATTATTTACAATTTTATACAAAAAGCGAAGGTAACTTCTTCGGCATTCTAGTGACTGAAAATGAAAAAACATCGCAGTTCAGTTGTACTTATGTCATTAATATACACGTGGAATTGCCTGTAAAACATGTAACGTAAAAATCTGTTCTGGACTCTTTCTAGCATCAGTGAGTCTAGATTGTTGTGTGGACTCAATATAAAGTGCAATATTCCAGTTTCGGGAGCACATAAGTCCTAAAAAGTGTCGCAATTGTTGCAATTGATTCGAAATTGTTGCTGCTCCTCACAACAAATCCAAGCAGTTTTAAGCATTTATTGGTGAGATCATATATATGATCGGCGAATGTAAGCTTGGCGTCAAAGAAAACACCAAGGTCTTTGGTAATAGAAATACGATCGATTGTGACTCCATCAATAGTGTAGTCAAATTCGTTCGATGACAATTTTCTTGTATAGCTGACGACGTGGCATTTACGAATATTGGGATGGAAGAAATTGCCCCCACACCAATCATGAAGAGACTACTTAGTGGAGCCATACAATCTTCCAGACTCCCAACCTCGCGATAAATTTTCACGTCATCAGCATACATCAGTCACTTAGTTGCACTGAAGCACCGAGGAAGGTTATTCACGAATATTAAGAAAAGCAATGGTCCAAGATTCGAACCCTGGGGAACACCTGATTCACTGACATACTTTATGCGTTATGAAATACAACTTGGGATGTTCTCAAATTTAAGTAGCTGGTGAACCACATGATAGAGTTCTCGGACACATTGAGAGAACAGAGTTTGTAAAGTAGCCTGGCGATTTATTTTGTTGAATACCTTAATGAAATCCGTGTAAATGACACCTGTCTTCTTGTTGGCGTCGATTGACTTACCAAGATCGTGAGTGAGATGAGATTTGTTTCAGTAGAGCGATTCAGCAAAAACCCATGTTGAGACAGAAATAATTCTAGATGTGGATATGGTTGTACAATTTGCAATATATGATGTGCTCGAAGAGTTTAGGGCACAGTAGCCTAGGTGGATAAGATACTCGCCTAAAGTACGAAAGGATGTTTAGAGGTGTCGCGAGTTCGATACCCGGTTTGTCCTTGTCAGGAAACGTTCCTCACGCTGGGGTACAACAGAAACAGTGACGTGACCGCAGAAAGAATTGCTACCGCAGGGAGTCCCCCATTGAAGGGTTAGAGCACCAACCTCTCGATGAGTATAAATAAAACAAGCCTGCCGTTCGGAATCGGCAATAAATTGTAGGTCCCGGTCTATTCTGCCTTCATGTGCAGAAAATGACCGTGGTGTGACAAAAATGATCAAATGATGATCCAAGAGTTTAGAGACGGCGGATTAAATAGAAATGGGTCTATAGTTGGTGACTTCGGATACTAGACCACTTTTTAAAATCGGAATGACATTTGTGAGCTTCCAAGAAAATGGGAAAACATTTTTACGCGAGGAGAGATTAAAAAGGATTACGAGAAGTCCAGAAAAAATATTTCCACATGCTTTGATTATATAGGCTGTAATGCCACCTGGGCCTATGGATTTGACAGATTTCATATGTCTTATAGCGCCGATAACATCACTTTCAGTTACTTCAACAATGTCAAAAATATCAAGTCCATTACTTAGCTGATGTTAACTTCCGTAGTCTTCCCAAGATGTACTCTGAACCTGAGAACAGAATACAGACTGGAAGTACTCGACGAATTTGTTTGCAATTTCATCATCCTCCGAGAAACTCATTCCTTCATAATTGAAGTTTCTCAGTGTAAGTTTTCGTCGTTGGGATTTCATTAAGTTCTAAAAAATGTAGAAAGGTCCGTATGAATATCATCTTCAGTGCGGCGGTAGTACGAGTCCCGGACACATCGGATCAGAGATTTAACGAGTTTTACGCTGGTCACGAAAAGTGTCAAGATGAAATTGTCCATTACTAGATAGAAATTTATTTCTAATGATTTTATGAAACTCTTACAGTGTAATCGTGGCCGTACAGTTGATGAAAGTTCTTTAGTTTTTCATATTACTGCAAGAACATACTTTTCTTACAAGTAAAGGGTTCGGAAGGTGTCACCCTCAAAAATACGAAAAAATTAAAGTGCATTCATCTCACCCAGAAACACAAAAACAAAAAAATTAGCGGCGGAGTTCAATTATTAAAGCCGCAAAAAATTGCTAAAAATTACAACAGATGGCTGCTTAATCGCCTCTTGACGATATCTATGAAGAATTTTTTTTTCCAGCTTTTTTCCCCGTAGAAACTCTCTAGTAACAGTGGAACCTCGTTTATACGACGTTCAAGAGGCCAAGCCAAAACGTCCTATTAATATGTAAGTCTTTTAAACTGAGACTTTTTAAAAAGTGACTCCCAGCCGCCACACACACGCATGCACTCTTACAAAATATGTTCTGTCATAATTATTTATCATGAAATTTGCTTAGAATTTGATATCCGAACCTCATATACTTTATTATTACACTACGAAATTATGTTCGTTATTTATTGGCATCACAAAAAATATCGTCACTCGGTTTTTTTTTCAGCATTTGTCGGAGGGCTTCAAAAATATCTGCAGGCCTGAATCAACATTCATATCCTCTACCTCAGAGAAGACTGTGATCCGATAATTATTGTTTCAAAATAGTGGTTTCATTTTCAAATAAAGTATTCCATTCCTGCAATCTCGAAATAATTCAAACAACGCGGATGACGGCCATTGTTTTGTTTATGAGCATTCACTGCGCATGCATTTAGACCGTGGTTTGTCTACTGATCCACCAAATACGGTGGTCCAGATTCAGCCACCAAAATTTGTTTTTAAGCCACGGTTCAAGCGCGGAGAAAACCGCGTTTTTGAAGTGAACCTCATTGTAACCTGCGATCGTAGTTTAAACCCTGTCGGTGCATGCGGCCCTTAAAGAAATGAAATTTAGTGGGGAAATACCATTGGGTAAACAATTGCCACAAAATCTTCTGGACTCGGGGGTCCAAAATGGGAAATTTTCCCCTTTTTTAGGCTGTAGATGATTTGCAACCAGCATCTGGTTTTTGATTTTCTTTCCCTGCTTCATAATCGTTTCCAAAGTTGCCACAGGGATATTCAACTGTTTTGCAAGATCGAATTCCGTAATGAATTTAAAACTTTTGTTGAATTCTTCCAGTTATTTTTTTAAAGAAAGCACTTTTCGTTTTGTCGTCATTATGAACGGCGGATTTGACACAACCAGCAAGCAAAGAAAATTCCACAGCAAACGATCGAAAGAACTTATTGTGTATGTGTACCGCATGTGTCGCTTATCAGCAGACCCCCCTGTACCCTCAAAATGCTTACAATATGTGAACTTTTTATCCTCTCGGGATAACGCAGAAAACATTCAGAGAAAATTAAAATTCTGAAAGGATATATGGCCGTCAAAACAATAGAAACCCGTTTCTGTTGGGGGCAACCGCATCTGCTGATCAAGTCAGTAAACAAAATGACATATCCACTCTGAATGGCCATCAGCTAGCTCACTGGCTATTTTCATATATATGTCAGAAATCATCCCAAAATTTATGGCTATTAGTGAAAATATGCAAGAACTGTTGCAGCAACACGTTTTCACTGCATAAAAGAAATTGTGCGCTTTCGATGGACGTTTTTTCAAAAGATTCGGCGTGCGAATCGAAGTGAAAATGTCGAGAAATTGAGGTTTTGCGGCGAATAAAAATGAATTATATTGCAACATGAAAATGTACAGGAACCAAGGGCGTAGCGGGGGGGGGGACTTGGGGGGTCTGGCGCCCCCCCGAAATGTGAGAAAATGACCGAAAAAAGATGGCCATGTCCATTGTTCTGTCACTTTGGTCCCCCCCCAAAATGAAAGTGGTCCCCCCCCCCGAACGAAATTTCTGGCTACGCCCCTGACAGGAACAATATTGTGACGGAAACCAAATGTCGTATAAAACGTTAAAGTCGTATAACCGTTTCCCGAGCGACGCATAAACGAAGTTCCGCTGTATAGTTCCCTTTTTTTCTTTCTCTATCTGCGCTGTACCTAATCATATACTGTTTGAATGACATCACTCTAACACTCTAGGGTTGTGGGATTTCGGGATTTTTAATTTCATTCTTGGCCTTCATTGGCGTTCAAAATATAAATATTTACAATTTTTTTTTGAGTGACCCATAATATAATTCCGCGGTATATTTGTATATTTTTGTGCATATTTAAATGAGTAGAATTAGTGATATTTTTTCGAAGCTTTTGATTATGACACCTTTCGACCCTTTCCTTGTCAGATCACTGGAATCCTGGGAAATTTCGAAAAGTTTAATTTCATAATTTAAAACAATTTGCCTCACAAATTTACCATAATATCAAAATTATTTTACTTAAAACACTTTGTCACACACACACACATTGAAAAATTGTGTGTGTCTATAGTTTTGACTTTCTGTATAGTCACATTTTTTTGTGCATTCAGCATGAATCATTCAAATACAAACGAAGGCGAAATTGATTTTGCATCTATGATTTTCTATCTCAAAGGAATGGGTGTCTGTGACTCTGAGATTTCCTTTCATGGCTGGACTACGTATGACGGAAGACGAATATGTTATGATCATGTGCAAACCTCAGGAGAAAACAGCATCAGCCAATTACGTGTTCGGCGTGAGAGCGACCGCGTATGTTTTTTAATAGTGTTATCAACTCTACCCTCTTTTTACTTTTATTATATTATTCTCTATGACAAGTGTCTTTTTTATTTTATTGGCATACTTATACAATAGGACACAATCTGTAATTCGGACGTGATCAGTATACTACTGTAGAATCCGCCTCTATGTGCTCGTGAGCATCGCTAATACGAATACATAGTAGGGTTGCAGTTTTAATATACTTTAACAAAAGTGTGCCAAATTTGATTTTTCAATTGGTATAAGTCAAGTGGATACAAAATATGGCATTTTTACTTGTCAAATATACCAGTCATTTTTATCAATGTACATGGTGCGTCCAAAAGCAGAAAAGAAGTTAGCAGTGGGGGACGATGACTCTTTCAGCTCCCACAAATACATTCACATGGTTTTGAGAGCTACGTGTTGTTACAATAATACTCAGACAAGGTTCAGAACCACGACTAGAAGGCTGCACAAGCTAATGTTACCAATTAAGACGATGGTCTCTGAGCTACAACAGCGAATCAGCCACGTCGTAACCGAGGTCGATGTGAATGCTGCGGTAGACAAATTTATGTCCCAACTTCAGTCACCATGCGCCGACACCTTGGGCTTCACACAGAGGCAAAAGGTCCATATGCTAAGTTGGTGGACGCAAGAGCTGGCTAATGAGGGGAGAAAGGTAAAAGCGTTGGAAAATACGTTTTTGAAGGAATACCAAAGGTGCAGAGAACCTCATATAAAAAAACCAAGGCAAAATATACACGACTGGTAGAAAAAGACAAGGGATTCTTGTTGGGCAAACTTTTGTGCCGAGCAGGATCGCCCCTTTAGACCAGCGTACCTCTCGGTCTTCAAGAGTCGTCGAATCTTGAAAGCCACAGAACTCCAGCTGAACAGTATCTTCCCGGACCCCACAAACGATATAATCTTGGCATCGCGATCCAGTAATACTTTGATTGGCGAGTTCGCAATCTCTACATCTAAAGTGCTTCATATCGAGGAGAAATTAAACAATCGTAGGACTCCTGGATTTGACAACATAAGTATCGCTATATTGAAGTCACTATTTAAGAGATGAGCTGCAGAGATTACATAGATCTTCAAGAAGCTACTACAGATGTCAGTGTTACCGCATCATTTCAAAATAGTTAAACTAATGTTCTACCAACCCCTTTCCCCCATGCTTATAAAAGGATATTCGAGAGAAACTGATGTTCAACCCCCGGATAGGTGTTCATTCTGAGTGCGCATGTGCATTAGAGGCAACTAGATGTTCGAAGAATTGATATATTTAATTATGAACGGCCAGCAGCAACTGTTGAGCAGTTGTATCGAGGGCAACAGAAAGGTTCACGGTTCGAATCTCAACTGAGAGAAAATCTCTATTTTCTTACCCTCTCTTACTTTACTTTTTCCGATGGTTCTTTGGGTTTTCCTCTATATACACGGAGAGAAAACGATGCTTGTTCAAGAAGTGGGGTGGGGGCACTGACTGATATTCGGATTACGATATTTTACACTCGCGCGCGATAGCAGTGCGTTTGTGAAAATTAATTTTATTTATTTTTGAGAAAAATAATTACAATACAATTGTTGTGGTGCAAAATTGTTGAGTACTATTTAAGTTGACAGTACTCCAAGAAAGAGAACTTTTGGCCTGGTGATCATATTAGTGGGGTACCATTTTTGAGTTGTTACCGTGACCGCAACAACCCTTTGTGTGTCGGTGAGTAATTCTCCTGAAATAATTATGAAATGGAGCACTACAACCCTAACAATTAAGTCACAAAGAAAAAATAATATGTCAACACACAGGTCTAAATGCACATTAGGTTCTTTAATTCTTAATTCATATAACCAAAAACAAAATACCAAAAAGAAAAAAACGAACCTTACTTTACTTATCGAAAAATTAAAATTTAAATATCGCTGCAGTTTGGTTTTTGCCTAACCACTCAACAAAACTTGAAAGAGAAAATTTACTCACTATCTCCCATATCAAGGTCACTTCATTCTTGACAACCGGATTTCGATGAACAGTTCCCTTTAACTTGAACACTCAGTACGGACAGTTATTTCATGTCATCCTTAGACGGGCAAATCTGCTTGGCCACTTGAACGATTAATGTCCTCTGTATCTGCTGAAGCGACGGTCCGTGCACATATTTTACGATTTCGGAGCATCAAAGTTCTCCATCTGTACTACCACTCGGGGTAGTGTGGACATGGACGAAGTAGCATCCTTAGACTGGACTGCAAGAGACAGCTGCTGGGCTTCATCTTTCTGGCATGACAGTAAACTTCCTTCCTGGATCAGTTTGGAGCAACTGATATAACGAGACGATGCTTCATACTGTTATTTTTTATAGCTGTTTTTCTTGAACTTGCATCTTCAAATAAAATGTTACGACTTTTGGCAGTTCAGAACTACATAGGGGTTTGAGTGACTTGACTTGGGATTTGAGTTTCAGGGGCTATTCAAGTTACGTGGGGGGGGGGGGGAGATTCTTCAACGGCGGGACCGTTCTTCCTCGTGCAACTGGTCCCGATGAACTGCACGCCTCCAAAGTTTTTCAGTGATAATATGTAAATTGAGTGATGGGCGGGGCTTGAGAAAGCGCACCCTCTAATTCGTCGCCCAAACTGCGTCATCCAAAATTTTACCCAATTGTATCACGAGGCGCGAACACAAACATGAAACCAAAAGAAAAACATCTTCTCTCAATACGGGGTCGATTTAAGAAAATGAACGGCTTTCAGCAAAGTTTATAATTACAACAATAATTTTCAATATAAGATTTCCGGATTAAATGCATAAATATTCATCAAAATGAAAAAACATTAACATCATTGTGTGGGGAAAAAAATTAGCTTTCCAACGATATGCGACATCATATATAAATATTCTTGTTTCGCGACATGCCGAAATATTTAAATCCAAACAAAGGAAATTCTTAAAAAAATTCAAATTCAACACTTTCTCGATGACAGAGAATAATTTCAATGCATATAACATTATCTCAGTTTCTCTCAATCACAATATTTTACATCAAGTTTTTTTTTTTTTTCCTTCAAAGCATTGGAAACAGTGGAGAGAAAAAGGGAAAAAAAATATATAAATTTTTAAAGTTGAAATACTCACACGGTCTCAAAATTATTTAACTCTTGGTTAACAAAAATGTTTGTTTCCCTTATTAAAAAAAACATCGACTTGGAATATGCAAAAAGCGAAAAATCGGCTTTTCAAGCATAAAAAAAAATATACAACAGATTACGAACAAGTGAGAGAGAAAGAGAAAAAAAGAAAAGGAATCTTATCTTACTTTTGCATGTACGGGAAGCATTCGCGTTCGTGCGGGAACAAGAAAAACTGACTCATCAAGATGGCGATAATATCTTTGATTATCAGTGGATCATTAGGTGTGTCTCTCTCACAAAAGAAAGAATATATTATTCAAAAGAACACACATTTTCTCGTTCAATTTAACTCGGAATTTCTCAAAATTTTACAGGAAGAATCAGAAAAATTCAAGGAATTTGTTGTTGAGCTCAAATGATTGAGATGTCAAAGCAAAGCATTTAATATTTACGATTTTCCGACAAACACATACAGTGTGATGCATAAAGAGTGTGTGTCCACTCTACACAAACGATCTGTGGTTCTGATCTCGGGCATTTTATGAATATCAGACGGAATGATATTCATAACACACATGAATGATAACACAAGAGGAAAGGAACTATAGTCTGTTTCAGGTTAACTTTGCAGTGAAGAGAAAGGTAGAGAGTGTATTCCTTCGCCGCAAAATATAGTTCTCATATATCGGAAGTTTAAGATGAACCTTTATACATAATATTTCAATTTTTTCTATGATTTTGAAAAAAATACTGAAAAAAAATCGTTTTGAACCGATGTTTACTTGTTTAAAATGTTTAAATTATAAAAAATATTGGTTACCATTATCAAAAATCCATAGCAACGGCGACGACACTCTGGCGCGATATCCTAGAAATTTTCCCCGCCAATATCACTCGTGTTTTTTCCATTGCACAATTGTCTACTGTATATATTTTTTTTCGTTATTTGGTTTAATTTTCCATAACGATACAATTTTTCATTGTTTTACATGCAGTTATAGGCTTACATAAAAACGAATATTCAATCAGTTTTATTTTCTCCTAAAAATAGGCTTCGGTGAGTTCAGATATTCACTCATAGATTACAAGAAGTGTTTCTCTTCCACGAAAGTGCCGACACTATTGTGACTTGTGAGAGGCCCTCTATGGGTGCAGAAGTTTTGGTTATAGATCCCCCCTTTTTTTAATTATTTATTTTTTGCCATGTTTATGGGATATAGTTTTAGTTTCCGATCACGGAGAGTGTTGACAGAGTCGCGACTTCCACTCACACAAACGGACGCCATCTTCCACCCACCTGTTTCTCCTCATGCCCCTTGCCTATAGCGTCTCTTCAGATACAATAAATGAGTGGGGGGGGGGGGTCGACAGTGGTTTGGTCTTTCATCTGTTATGTGACAGTTGTCTTAATTTTCATCAGAGATAGCCACGCTAAAGTTCTCTGCTCTTCCATTCCTGAATACTATATTTTAGGTTTTTGAATATTCGTTGTAAACAAAACTCCATAAGAATAATCCGTAATAACCATGAGCAGCACATCAACCGTAACAGAAGACTAAAGCTGTCGGGAAAACAAGTGGCATCGACGTATACCGTTCGGGGAAAGGGGGAGGTCGAGTGACGGAAATTTCGGCAAGAAAAGTGAGTAGAAAAATTCTAAACTTTTCCGTATCATTATTATTATTTGGTGCTATTCCTGCATTTACATGTGAAAACAGAGTTAACCTGTTTCTTCT